>NC_134702.1:104873081-105035581 GCF_043290135.1 Rhipicephalus microplus | reverse complement strand
TGAGTGGTGAGAGGTCCATTTCTCGACGTGGACTGCCCTTCGATGGGCTTCGTCTCACGTGCACCAGCGTTTGGCACCTATTTAGCCACAGAGTCGGCAGCTAAAGTGGTTCTTGCTGGCTCTCTATACAAGCGAGTAAACAAGTAGAACGAAAGAAAGTTGCAGGCTTCGCTAAGTGGACCAAGCTTTCCCCATAGCACCCTTTCTTAATGAGGTGCAACGAATGAGTCTCCCGAGGCTCCACACCTCTGGCAAGCGTCTATAAGACTGGAGCCGGCAGACAGGCGGGTTGGGAGGGCGTAGAACTCTGCTAGAACACGTAAGGCTCTAAGCCTGTATATGTTCCCATGAAATGGTGGCTGCACCCCTGCCAGTAAAGCTGCCTCACAAGCTACCATCTTTTACTCAGCACAGAGAACCAACGAATCTCGATCGACGGCTACGGGCTTCTGTTCAGCTCACTGAACGCTTTGCTTCTTTTTTGGCATTTTTCTATAGAGCAGCCTTTTTACCACGTTCACACAGCATGTGGTTCGGACCTCTTGAGAGCGCACGCAGCGTTGTATCAGGGGTGTCGTTGACCCAGAAAATAGCCATATTGCAGGCGTTTGTGCGCTCCTTGTTTTTTTATCTTCGCTGGTCGAACACTACGCGGAGACCGCACACATTTATTTATTTTGTCGTTTTTTTCACGAGGCTCCCTATGGTGAGCTACAATGTGCCTAAAAAAATATCCGTGCATAGTTTTCTAGTATACCATAATGTGGGAGAAAGAACACTGCATCCTAAAATTTTTCATAATAATTGGTGGCATTTAGTTAGCTGTATGTTGAAAAAAATTTGCACTTAGGTTTCTAAATTTTCCCGTGTTTGGTCATGTGTGAATGTAATGCATAATTGGCAAACATACTTGACAGTGATCTGAAAAATCTTAACGTCACATCATACATGAAAGAAACAAAAGAAGAGAACAAGATAAGGCATCAATTTGCAACTAACTTAATTTTATAAAAGCTCCATTTTATATACATGCGGACATATATGTATTTACAGTTCTGCAGGACATTGACAAAAAATCTCGTGCTTAAGAAATCATAGAACCAAAACATGAAAAAATCGCGCTTCAGATTTATGCAGAGTGACAGACGTGTCACTGACATAAGGAGCATGAGTGTCCCATTAAAAATAAGATCGGTGTGCATTTACCAACGCATTGGGAATCCAGCATGTGTAAGCGGGACTTTACAAATATTCGCATACTTGAAACGAACAAAAAATACTGTGGCATGTAAACTTCTCGAGGCGCATATTATCAATGTTAAACGGTGTGTGTGTATTAGTGACATGTACGTCACCCTGCGTAAATCTGGAGTGCAATTATTTCATATTTTGCTTTCATCATGTGTTAAGCATGAGATTGTTCGCCCATGTCCTGCGCAACTGTTATTGCACACATTTCTTCATGCGAATAAAAAAGAGTTTTTTCCAAATAAAGTTAGTTGTGAGCTGACGCCCTATACCTTCCCTTTCATTTTTTTCTTTTTTTAATCTGTCTGGACTTCGTTTCTAACACTTATTCGAGTTAGATGACTGAGATCTCTCCAGCTGGGTAAATTATACTAGTAAAGAGACTTTAGAGCCACATTATTTGTATAGTTCTTAAAATATTAGGAACTGGACCTACGTTTTGAGACCCACCCCTTCAGTATCCTCTTATGAGGTGATGATTAAGCCGGCTTCGAAGCTGGCTGTATTTTTTGAAGGCGATAGTTTTGCTTGGGGACCTTCGACGCAAAACTTTTAGTCTGTATGTGTGTCTGTATGTATATTTGTCTGTTTGTCCACTGTTAACCGCTTCGGGTACTTGAAACAGTCGACCCCATCTGGAGCGCATACCAATGTTGCTCAAAATTCAGCGTTCATACTTGTGCGATTGTCAATTAAAAAGCAATTATTGTGCATGTCTGGGCCATCATAACAGCACGTATATATTCTGCATGTGCGTCTTTTACTCGAAAAGGCATACATAAATAATCTTAAGTACCGTAGCACTTATCACACTGCGCTGACCATGCAACGCTTGCACGAAAAGGCGAGCGTTTCCAACGCTTTGGCAAGACGAGACGATGGTAGCGCCTACGCGTCACCTTGCATTCTGCACCTTATCACCTCTGAGACGGGCGCACACACCTATCTCAGAGCCACGCGCTTTGTTTTCTAAGAAAACTGCCAGATGGCGCTCATGTATCACGTGTGACGTGACTTGCTGAGCTCGTTCGCCTCCGCTGCAAACTCGAGGCACTCTAACGCAGCGCCTCCAGAATACAATTCACCTACTTTCTTGCATAGAACATCGAATAAATGTTTTGTTCACTCTTTCCAGACGCAAGGCTGTCGTCTTTCGACGACTTTTGCAGATTAACATGCAGATACGCGGCGAATTGTTTTTCAGTGGTTGTCTCTCTTTCGACCCACGTTCTTCTCAGCGTTCCTCTTATTGCATTGCTTTCTCCATTTGTTCCGGAGACCGTGTGCATACGAACTTGGCAGGGTCCCAGTTGAATGGCTAATATTTGTAGGTGTCATTTGGATGTGCCAACCCTCTCTACGAAATGCCTTTTAGAGCAGCTAGATTACTTTGCATGACTCGGGTGGTGCGAAAGTTGATGCGAAACATAAACGTCATTGGTGTTTATAATCTATCTATCTATCTATCTATCTATCTATCTATCTATCTATCTATCTATCTATCTATCTATCTATCTATCTATCTATCTATCTATCTATCTATCTATCTATCTATCTATCTATCTATCTATCTGTCTGTCTGTCTGTCTGTCTGTCTGTCTGTCTGTCTGTCTGTCTGTCTGTCTGTCTGTCTGTCTGTTTGTCTGTCTGTGAAATCATCATCATCATCACCATCGTCATCATGAACCTGACTACGTTCACTGCAGGCCAAATGCCTCTCCCATGTTCCGCCAGTCAACTCAATCCTGTGCTTGCTGCTGCTACTTTATACCCGCAAATTTCCTAATCTCATGTGCCCACCTAGCTTTCTCTCTCCCCCAAGCCCGCTTGCCTTCTCTGGGAATCCAGTCAGTTATCCTTAAGGATCAGTGGCTGTCCTGCCTGCGCGCTACATGCCCAGCTCATGTACATTTCTTCTTCTTGATTTCAACAATGATACCTTGAACTCTGGTTTCTTCACTGATACACTCTGTTCTCTTCTTGCCTCTCAAGGTTACACATATAATTTTACTTTTCATCGCTCACTGCGTTGTCCTCAATTTAATCTGAACCATCTTTGTAAGCCTTCAGGTTTTAGCTCCGTACTTGAGTACCTGCAAGATGCAGCTGTTATATGTTATATGTCTTCCTCTTGAGAGATAGTGGCAATCTACCAGTCATGATTTGAGAGGGCTTGCCGCATGTGCTCCACCACATTCTTATTCTTCTAGTTACTTCAATCTCGTGGTTCGGCTCCGCGGTAATTACCTGTCTTAAGTAGACGTAGACTTTCACTACTTCAAGTGCACTATTACCTATGTCAAAGCGCTGTTCTCTTCCGTTGTTGTTGTACATTACTTTCGTGTCTTCAGAATAATTTTAAGATCTACCTTTCTGCTCTCCTTATCGAACTTAGTAATCATGAGTTGAAATTCATACCCCTGAGTCACTCAGCAATGCAATGTCGTCAGTAAAGCACAGGCTACTGAGACACTCTCAATAAAATATTATACATAAGTCTTCCCATTCTAGGCCTCTCAAACCTCCTGTAAGCACGCGTAAATACCTTTACAGAGATTGTATCCTTTTTTTCGTTTCTGATTTTAGTCGTTGCTGATTATTTAAAAAAAATGGCAGATTCCACGTACACTGGGAATCGAAGTTATGCGAAACACGAATGAGAAATGATGATTATTCACTTTAAAATCAGCACTATACGTTACGAGGTGAAGGTATATGAGGCCATATATGACTTTTGTGTCATGATTATCATGTTTGAATGTGTCGTTTACCTTCGTCATCTATTCACGTCACGTGATACCAAATGTAGTATATGTGGAGCTAGCGAAACGGCCGCGAGCACGCTATGAGCGTGGTATGGGTTCATGTTCTTACATGTCACGCGTGTAAGGATTATCATGTTTGCACCAGTCTTATATTTTGTCATCCATTGACGTCACGTAACACCAAATTTGGTATATGTGGAGCTAGCAAAACAGCTTCGAGCGCATCATAAAGGGCCCAATATACTCCAATTATGCGTTGACGCGTGCGCACGCTGGGCACAGTGACGCTACGTTAGCAAAACGCGAGCACTCTAAGACGCCAGGCGCGACCAGCGTCCATCGGGGCGGCCCGACGGCAACCGGTTCGAAATGCGACATGCTGCGTTTCGCGCCCATGCGTTACCCAGACAACACTGCGTCTCCCTCTATTCGTAACGGAGGGACGCCGTACGCGCTGAAACGGACATGCGTCAAAGCAACGCATCGCAGCCTACGCCTGCAAGTGTATGGCAGGACCGCAGCCTGGCGTCGCAACGCCGGCGTGACACGACGAAATGAATGCCAGTGAACACGTGCACCGCGTCACGTCGAAATATATTGGCACGTTTACTGTGGCATGTAGTCATGTTCTCATATGACACGCATCTCATGATTATCATGTTTGCACCAGTCACATACCTTTGTCATCCATTGGCGTCACGTAATACCATGTTTGGCATATGGGAAGCTCACAAAACGGCCGTGAGCGCATCATTAGTGTGGCATGTAGTTATGTTGTTACATGACACGAATGTCATGATTATCATGTTTGGATGGGTCATTCACATATGTCGTTCATTCGCGTCGCGTATAAGCGAGTTTGGAACATGTGAAGCCAACGAAACGGCCACGAGCGCATCATGAGCGTAACATGTAGTCATGTTGTTACGTGACACGCATCTCAAGTTTATCATGTTTGCACCAGTATTATACCTTCGTCATCTATTCACGTCTCGCAATACGAAATTTGGTATAAGGGAAGCTAGTTTAACGGCCGCCAGCGCATCATGAGCGTGGCATGTTGTCATGTTATTGCATGACACGAAGCTCATGATTATCATGTTTGCACCAGTCACATACCTTCATCATTCATTCACACACTGTAATGCCAAATTTGGTATATGTGACGCAAGCAAAACAGCCGTGAGTGCTTCATGAGCGTGGCATGTAGTCATGTTGTTACATTAAACGCATGTCATGATTTTCATGTTAGGGTATGTCGGTTGTGTTCGCCATGGGATCATGCCATACCATACCAGTTTTGCACCACGCCATGTGAACGAAACCACCGCAACAGCTACAGAATCATCATGAAATCATTATATTCATGAGATAACTTTTATGATTTTTATGTTATGACTAGACAAATACGTTCTTGATACAGTCATGTTATGCCATACCATGTTCGGTATCTATTGCCTTGTCTAAACGGCCAGGAGAGCTAAATGTCATAGGCGGCTAGATAGATATATACGCTGAAAGTCGCCGAAGTTCACTAAGAATTGCTTTGCATTTAAAACTCTTCTAAAATATTTGGTATTTCGAGTGCGCACAATTCGATACGAGTACAGAATTGATGACAGCGTTATTCGTTTCGTTATCAGTCAATTTTGAATATCCGCGCATGTTTTTATAAACTAACGATCGCTGACAAGCCCACGACCAGGAGCACTAACTATCAATCATCGCAAAATGGTGCTTACAAATATGCATACGTCCCAGGCTCACCTTCGAGGGCGTCATTTTTTCACACATCTGCACTTCCGTACAATCACTGCCACCTAGTTTTTCGTAAACTATGCCACCACCCCCAAAACCGAAACCTGTAAGAACTTTCTTTTGATGAACTTTCACCGTTGCCAAAAGGCTGGAGGAGGTTTGTCGGAAAACGTGAAGAAAATACATATATCTGAACCCTTTGAGGCGTTATGTACACCATTGAGCACACCACTTGATATTGTTTTTCTTCTCAAGTAGGTTTTCAAACTAATAATATCGTTATGTACACCATTGTGCACACCACTTGATATTGTTTTTCTTCTCAAGTAGGTTTTCAAACTAATAATATTATTGTTGGTAGTAATAAATTAAAAATAATATCTATTAGGATTCGATGCCTCAAAATCACATTTGATTATGAGAGGCAGCGCAGTGGAGGGCTCAGGTAATTTCGACCATCTGCTGTTTGATGTACACTGACATCACCAGTACACGGAACTACACACCCAATGTGCCTCCGCCAATGCGATCGCCACGGCCGGCATCAAATCCGCAGCCTTCGGCTCATCCGCCGAGCACCTTAGCCACTAATCCACCGCGGCGAACTAGGTGCTAAGAAAGGCACACATATATCAGACTTTGGGTGAACTGAGCCTCCCTCGTAATAAACTTGGCTTCACTTAAGTCCATTCGGCCCTGTACGTATGTATAGCATCTCTTTTATGACTTCACTGCCACGTTTTACGAGTCGTTCGACGTGCCACGTCCTGCGAGCCATAAAAAATATAATTTTTTTTCGCTCAAATTACGCATAGTTGAAAACAGATTTCTTCTGTATGTTTACATTGACATTTCATTTATTCATGCCAAACAAGATCATGAAAGACTTCATGATCTTGAATAGATACTTGATTACAAATAAATTTCAATACTTACCATACGAGGCACAGACGAGCATTATATTTCTGACAAGTAAATATTAAGTGCTTTGAAATAACGTTTCATCGATTAAACGCATTCACAGAGTTTGTCCCAGCTGGTATCTGAAAGGGTCTGTGTGAATTGCAGGAGGGTAAATTGGGTTGTTTCGCGTTGACTGTGAGAGTTACACAGGCTCGTGCCTCGAGTAATCAGTAGAGATGAGACACAAAGTTGAGATTGTGCAAGGAAAAAGAATAGCACTGCATACAAGCGCTGAATATTTAAAAAAAAGGGAATAGTGAACGGGCCCCAGTGGGAACTGTGCGCTAAGGCCGAAAACTTCGGTGATGATTTTGTCCTGATCCCGGCTTTTCGAGCGCCGCTCTTCTAAATTAAATCGCGAGAGGTGTGTCAGTATTCAAGTTACTTATATCTAGAAAAAAATCTTAAGAGTATAAATTTACACTGGCCAGTTTTATGTGCATTCCCGTTTTAAAGCTGTTTTTTTTGTTACGTGAAAAGATTTGAAAATTTATTTTCAGCCGATACGGAGTTCATGCGACAGCACTTTGTGTGAACTATAGCGTTACTTTTCTGTACTGTGTTTGCACTCTCCTTCGTGTGCCTACATCACTGAACTTACATAAGCTCTCCCTATGCGCTTCTTACGTACTTTTTTTCTGTAACTTTCGCGAATTCTAGAAGACCAGGCAGCGCTAGGTAAAAGCGATATTATTTCCCAAAACAAATAACTCTAACGAAAGCTTTAGTACTGGCTCAAACTGCCTGAAGTATGCTTTTATTTATGTACTATTTTGTTCACTTGTAGTCTTCTTCGAATACGGTTTTTCCGGGAGCCAAGAATACACTGCTTGTTGGTTATTTAGCTTCTGCATGTTCTTTCGTCGGTTTCCGGGCCTTGCTTGTCCATTGCTAGAAGGATCGAGTCGATTGCACTTCATGAACCAGCAAGCACTGCTCTGTGTTTCGTTTTCCTTTTTTCCTCTTATCTGCGCTAGTGCACGACCTTTCAGCTGCACTGAGAGAGAGAGCTGGATCATACTGGATGCTTCAATGTGATGGGTCGGAGTGTTAAGCACCAGTTCCCAGCACTGAGCCCCCGCGGCGCACCTATATTTTCTGCAGGCACCGAGCATAAAAGGGCGCTACTGCCATCTCGGCCTCCCCATGTTCTAATCTCGAAAAGAGATCTGCGTCTCAGTCCGATGGTCAGTATCGAGCTATAGCAAGAAAAAAAGTACGTTATGTCCCTCTATATCTTTGTGAACGTTCCTGGTGAATTCTGGTCTTGAAACGTTTTGATTATGGAACTGTTTTTCACTTCTATCCTTCAAGGATGTCTTTTTTTCTTGCCAAGGAAACCTTGTCATGGTGAGAATGACTCCACAAAGAATTCCACTTCTGCACATAATGCATTCCTTCGCAATGATTGTTTAGAGGTCATAGTCTTAGACCAAGCAAGGTTGGTCGCAGAAAAGAGCTGTGCTTCTTCGGGATGGTTCAGAAGCAAGCGTTCCTGTATCGAACGAAGTAATGGGGCTCCTTGGCTCATAACTAATATAGGAAAGCTGTGTATAGCTAGGATTTAGATTTTATGGACTATGCGCCGAGAAACCCTTAAAACATAAGACAATGAAATGGAACGCAGCCACCCCCTCCAAACATGCACTAAGCTCATGAGGCCTTCACGTTACTTGCTAATCTACGCGTGCAATGGAAAGAGGAGAGTGCTACAAACTCCAACATATTTTTCACTTGCTGCACTAGGAAGTATGTGAGTGAGTGAGTGAGTGAGTGAGCAAGTAGAATGCCTTAAAAACAAGCTGTCTTACAGACATTGCTTCAAATAACTATTTCTTACGTTACCTAAGAACAGGCACCTGAGAGAAAAGTTTTAGGCGGAGCAGTATATAGCAATGTTTCCTTTCTTTGTTTTAATATGAACCTATTAGGTTTTTGAATTCACGCAGTGATTATTATGAGGCAACCTTCAGTAACTATTGGTTGTGGTTGCATGACTGATACACTTGAGTAAAACAAATTGCGTTGGTGGTAATAAAACCTAAGCTAAGCACTGCAAAACGAACACATATCACAACTGATTTATTTGTGGTCTTAGACCAAATAGAAGCAGAAATTATTACAAGCGACGATGCACTCCTTACCTAAATAAGCTAGACAAGAACAAATATTAGTGTTTTAGCAGCAGCCTAATGAATAGGCACTATCGTGAGAAAAGTCTCGAAACGGGTTTCGTAAATGTGGTTACACGGAACCACATTGTCGCTCAAACAAAAAAAACGCGAATAATAGATATCAGTATCATTTATAACGCCCGTCAACCATTTTGTCCTACTCTAAATCGTAGTGTGCGTTGTTGTAAGAGATAGCTGACAAATATAACCCCTAGGAGAAGCTTCGTTCTGTGCAGCCTCATCAACAACCCGGCACGAGGAGTGGGTGTGTGTTGCCTAGCCCATATTCGCTGCAACGCTGTCTATGCCCTTTCACCTCTTGGTGCCACTGGGGAGTCACTAGGACCATTGTCACCGAAAAGCTTGCGTCGCATTTATCATTCTCTGTAGAGAAAGGCAATAGGCATTTATGCAGCCACCTATTCCCACTGTTGAAAGGAGTGCGTCATCCTGTCACGCGCAAAAGAAACGTCTCAAAAAGTTAAGGGATGAAGGACAGGTATACCTTTGCTTAGAAAAATTACTTGCCAAGTTGTCCATAAGTTTAAATAAAAGAATAGTGTCACCATGCAGGATGAGATTGGCGTAATTTTGTCATGCTGACAGATATTTGTCGTTCGAAAGTATAAGCCACACGTTCCTTTTTTTGTGTTGGGATCACTAGACATATTATCCTTGTCATGAACCTCTCAATGGATTCGTGGCCCAAATGGTGTTAGACGCACTTTACCGATGGCAATGCGCCATGCACTTTTCTTTCAATTTCTCCTCCTATTGATGAATGGCTTGTCGCTACAGAGAGAAAATGTAATGATACCTACGTCATTCAGCTTTATAAGAAATCCATCACGGCCGTTTTATTTTTGTTAAATACTTGTGTGCACATTTCATTGCTAAAGTAATATTACATCTCTTCGGGAGGTGCCTGATTGTGTACTGCAGTGATAAATGTAGTTTATTTTACCTTCTCCTTCATAATCACCAGCCTCACGTTCTCTTTTTTTTCAAACAAGATTTTTTGTATATTAAAAAGAGTTCGGAGTTTCTTTCGAGCTTGTTTTTTTTTGCTATAAGACAAAAGAGTACAAATTTGTGCTTCGGTCATACTGCGCTATTGTAAGTGAAAATGATAATAGGGACTTTTAGAGGCGGGGTTACATCTACACATGACAATAGGAGACTGTGAGTGGGGCGGTGGCTGCTCCCTGCTGCAATTTCTTCAGGCTGCGATATAAACCAACTATAGGCAGAGGGCGTCAAAAAAGGCTCTCATATTTATTTCGACTGTCTGTAGTACCTAAATAACAAGGTGTTTGAAAGCGCACTGCAACACCTTCCTTCGAGCATGCTTCCAAGACGGTGCCGATCGGTTGCCGAGGTTCTTGAGAACACGCGAGTCAAACATTATATATCGCAGCATGTGGCCTGGAATAAAAAAAATATTTGCCAGCAAGCTGGAAATTTCGCCCGCTTCTTTCGATGAGTGATGCCATAAGACCAAATGATTGCACCATAAACCCAAAGTCAATGGCTATTGGCTGATTTTGGCATCATGACCTGCATTGTTGCGTGATGGACGCACAGTGCCATGTCGTGTCAGCATGTGCACTCAAGACAACTCTGCAAATAGGTCGCGCGTCTGAAAAAAAAGAAGAAGACGAAATGTTCTTGGTAATAAAGGGTGCTTACAAAGTGACCGCTGTCACCCTTTCCTTGCACAGCTTCCATCGCGCTCCCTACGGCACGAGGAAACAGAATGTGCTCGAAGTGTGCGACAAATACCTGCAATTCGGCTCTTAGTTGAAGGATTTTAACGATATCGTCGGCACACTACTCGATGGCAGTAAGCTTTTCTTATTGAGACCATTTGAAAACTACTTCAATAGTTTTGGAGGGTCAATTTATTGTGTACCAGCAAGGTACTTTGTCTAACGGGTCACCATCTCAGCGAATTTTTACTGCAGCTAGAATCGACTTGCCTTAAAATATCCTCACAATATTATCTAATTGTTCAGTTGACTTTAGAACGTTGTGTTCGATTATTTCGACTTATATTCTCTCGATACACAATGGTGGCTTGTGCTAAAGAGATAATTATTACACGACACATGTCAGAGTTATTTTTTAAAAGCGAAGGTCCTAACTCTATACCTGAAAGTCATGCTAGGTTTAAAAAAAGTTATAACATGCCTATTTGCCTGTCTTTGCTGCACTTTGCTATAAATTATTATAAACATCTAGCTTACGAATACTTCCTTGCAAGAGCCAAGATTTATAGAAGTACATGGGCACGCGAGCAGCACATCTACTTCAAAAACCTCGTCTCAAGGGCATGTCCGCCTCGACAAAACAGTGAACACGGTGCTGGGTTGCTGACCCGAAGATCGCGAGTTCGGTCCCAGACGAGGCGGTCCCATTTCGATGGAGAATAAAATGCCAGATGCCCCTGTACTGTGACATATTAGCGCATGGAAAAGAACACTATGATGGTCAAAATTTCTGGATCACTCTACTGCGGTGTCTCTCCTGATCATATTGTGGCTTAGAGACGTCAAAGTTCAGATATAGCTATTGAAGTATTAAGGTTGTCGCGATAGTAACAAAATACTAAAAGGCTCGTGAGTGGACGAGCTGACGTCTAGCTTCTTCGCGTCGTCTTTGCGCCGTTCGCACGAGCAGCAACGCAGTCGAGAGGCCAGAGCAATGGCGAGACACGTACACCCCACTGGTCCGGCGGCTATGCCCCTGGTACGCATGTGCGGTGTAGGCGACACGCGATTCGCGTTCTCTTCTACTCAGGGCCAGATACGCATTGGTTGCTTCCGCTCAATACATTGTGTGTTAAGCAGCAGTATCTCGGCACAAACTTCACACATCATACACTTCCTCCCTCTTCACCATCCAGGTCACTTCCAAGTTATACTTTGGGCTACTTGACGCAGGGCTTATTGACAGAAAAACAAACCAAACAACGAACGAAAATCCGTTGAACTCGCTGTAGGAAGTGCCTGTAAAGCGTGTTTTGGCTGTCAGGCACAAGTGTATGTGAAAGAAGCCTAACAAGAGCTTGGAAGCAGCTTGAGTTTTGTCGTCAAAATTAGCATACTATAGCGAAATCTGCATTTGATCGCATGGCCTTCACCCTGGTTTCAAAAAAACAAACATTGTGCGCATACAATTGACCGTTTCATGCTGTCCTAAAATGCCTACTGCAAGTACACTCACGAAGGGCCCACTACGTTTTCCTTTTCCAAGTTGGCGATGTACCCCGTACGTGTCCATGAGGCACCACGCGCACACGTACGGCTGCATACTTTCTAATGGTCGGACCCAATACAGCACCCACACATTTTTTGAGCACTGGTACAATTAACCGAATGTGCGATGTGGTATTAAATGCTTCACTGGAACTCATTCTATCACATGACACTTTTATAGCGAGTTTTAATGGATCAGTTTTGAGCGCTGGCATGGTTCCGTGGTAAAGAACCTACTTGTGACGCAGAAGGCCTAAGTTTAATTCTCGTACGGGCCGAAATTTTATTACTGCTTTATTTGAAACTCTCTTGAGTTTGCCCTCACGGACATCGCTGATTTCTCACTCTCAACTAATGACGCTGACAGCTAAGTCAACACTGAAATTTCTGCGAAACGAGCTCTTTAACGTACGCTTCGAAAAAAGACGGGGCAGCTACGCAGCAGTGATGCAAACACCGAGGAAACGGGGAAACTAGTAGCCGTCCGCTCCTCCATTTTTTCGTCGTCACCATCGCATCACTACTCATCAACCCCACTTCCTTTCTCATCATCTCGCTGTATTGTAGTATAAATAGCTATTCCATGCTCTGCCCTCTTCCTCCGTCCTTTCTACCCTGCTCGCCCTCATTTATCCTGCCAACTATAACTGGTTCTGTTATACCATACTTAACTATGCTATGCTTTTCTTCTCTCTTTCTTTCTCTTCTTTTCGTGCTCTTTTTTAAGGCGAAAGCTCGTAGTGGGAGACAGAAAGAGATGAAAAATCTGAATGCTTTATTTTCTCAAGGTCAATCTGGAGCGGTGGTGGCTGCCAGTGTCTGAATCACAAAACGTGAGAACTCGTTTTAGCTAGGACGTGCTTCGAGCGTTCGGCATGGTAAGGAAGTGAGGCTCATCACGACATATGGTGGTTTTAGGATGTTAAACCCCACAAATCAATCAATCAAGCTGTCAGCATGAGCAGCGCGAGAGTGTTGATGGTGATGATGACTGTCGATGAAGATGGCATACAAGCCTTTAATAGCTCATACTGGTGGCGTCCGTTCGTGCCCTGGAACGGCACCAGCTGTGGCCTCTCCGTTTCACAGTCTCTCAGCTATCACGTGATGGCGCAGTGACGAATAGCGATAGCTTGACTGCCACAGCTGTGGTTTCTCCCCTTTACACTCTTTCAGCTTTCACGTGTTGAGTCAGCATCGGCATACGATCATCCGTTTGTCTGCACCCCGCACGCTATCTCAGCAATCTCGTCATGACACAGCTGCGTACGTGGCAACGCTCTTTCGTCAGACATTTCGCTGCAGCAGTCGAGTTAGTCAGATGGCTCCAAAGCGGCCCGGTGATTGTTCTACCGCACGTGGTTCGGAGAAGTGAACCGAGAATGCGAAATTCCTTGATACCCAGCGCCAGTTGAAAAAGGAGTGAATGGGCGTGCGGCGTTTTAAATTGTCAAGAGCACGAAGGCCAGGAAAACAAAACAAAAGTGACATCCCTGAGCTGGCTTTCGACAAACCCAAATGGGAATTTACCGAGTGTACATCAATATTTGCTGTGTGTTTCTCTCTGTTTCTCTTTTTTTCTATCTCAATAAGGCAATTACCTCATTCTCGCTCCCATAGCAAAGTAAATGTACGATTCCGCCAAGTGCCCGTTTAGCTACCATGCCTCGACAGCCAAGCGCTCGTGATGCTCGTCTTTGGGCCATGGTTACTCGTCTTTGAATTCCAATTTGCAGAAAAAAAAACATTGTTTTATTTCTTGTCCCGACTATCTCCCTTTTCTTCTCATACTTTATCCCTTCTACGTGTTTCTCAGAGACGCGACTTCTCATGGCCATGAAAACAGGAAAGGCAGAGGCTGTCCATAATGGTGATAGTTTTATCTGAACGCCCGATGGGGTCTCGCCCCGCTTAGAGAGCTCCGCCATCAAAAAAAAAAACAATGCACAGTTTCATGTCCTAACGAGATAATACTACGAGTTCCGTCATTGTCGGACACTCCTGGTTAATTGTGACCATCGATACTTGTTAATTTTTCACTGGCTTCTTAATACAGATGTGCTTTCCCGCTTTGCAGCCACTGTGGCGTCTGCATTTCCGATGGAGACAGAAATGCTGTAGGCCCGTGTGCTCAGATTTGGGTGCACGTGAAAGGACCCCAGGAGTCGAAATTTCTGGAGCCCTCCACTACGGCGTCTCTCATATAATATATGGTGGTTTTGGGACGTTGAATCCCACAAATCAATCAATCAATGAATCAACCATTTTGCTTCTCCCTAAAGTTAGTAGCTGTGGCTGCAAGCTGAACTCGAGTGCTCTACCTTAGCAGAGCACCAATTCAGCCGCTAACTTATAGCGGCGAGTAAAAGTAGACGTTCTGTTGTCAAAAAGAGAAACAACTCTGTAACCTTGTAAGTGAGTTCCAGACGAGAAAATAAACCCTTACACAAAAGAACCACTTCAGCATTCAATCACACAAACGTTGCTCAAAACTGTACCACAGTTTAAGAAGGACTTGAAAATTTTCTCGCTTTAAGTACATATTCTACACTGCGGAGACGTACTGTTACAATTTCATAACAAAAAATTTAAAATGTCCCAGAGATCCCCTTCGGAAGTAAATTATTCATGTTCCGACTTCCACGGTTCCCGAACGTTTACAATATTAAGTTACATGCCGGAAGCATAAACATTGTAGAGTAGGTTGACAAGTTTTAAATAATCTAAAAGAATGAGATGGCTAGCTCTACGTACCGTCATGTATCTCTTCTCTTACACGTGACACTTAAGTTGATTTAACATTTTTTTTCTTGAGCAACTTGCATCTGTTTAGAAAAATTGTTCAACTATTTTGAGTACTTCGTACTAAACTATGGGAGAGCACTGGGCCGTCCCGCTAAAAGAATTGTATGTCTCTCTCGTTCATTCTGAATAGAGCCCATCTGAAAGCTTTTATGTAACTTACGAAATTCGACATCGTAGGCCGAAAACTCGGCGTCGCTGAGCATGCAGAAATACGACACTCAAAAGTTCACTGGTCATGTGCGTGTTTTTGCGTGCCGTTTTCTTATATTTGATACTCCGTTGATCGCAAGGATTATCGGAGATCACCCGTTCCTGATATGAAAATGTGCTCCTTTATATAAATAACTTTGCATACGTTTCATTGTTGCCTTAATATGAGTGCATACCCGTCATTGTTGACTGTTGTTACTGAAATGTTGACCTGCCAAACAAGTCGTTGAATGTGCAATTTCAAGCATGCAGAAAAAATAATAGGAGGAGAGTGCGTGATTTTAAGACAATTGAAAGAAAGCAAGAGGGTAAGAAAGAAGGAACGCAAGAAATAAAAAAGAAAAAAAGGGAGCGACAAACGCATTACGTCTGGCAAACATACACCAAGCTCCACTTGCTCCCATCCTTTTTTCTTTTGAACAGATCGATGGCACCAGAATGTGTTACTACTTGAGTAACACTTCGGTAAAGAAGGAGTGACTTGAAAAGACAAAGCTTTTATTGCTTTATGGTTCATGCGTTTCATTTCTTTCTGTTAAAGATGGCTAGTGCAGCAGCAGTTGCACCTATTTGTTACATAAGAAACTAAAGAAAAAGACAGAGTGCTAAAATAAACACGAGTGAAAAACAAAAGCAAGATAAGTGTTTTCCTTCAGGTAAAGCTCTGTGACAAAAAGAGAAGGCGAGACTTAAAAAAGGGGAGTGCAAATATCAGAAGGTGCCAAACGACACGTTGGTCAATCACGAACGTTGCCCAGCTCGACACAAGAAAGGAGGGAAGGTGCACAAATGAACAACGGTCAGAGAGGTACTGAGTAGACATAAATACTGCTCCGTTTTCTTTCTAACCAGGGTGTCGATAAGCGAACGAGAGTATATGGTTTGAGGTCACCATCTGACTGCCCTCGAATCTTCTTTCTTTGCGTCTGTTTTTCAGCCCATCCGTGCTCATGTTCCAACTCAGTGACGCCCCGGAACAGCTTCAGTCACGTCATAAATTTGTTGCAGATTTGTTGAAATTCAGTACTCTAAGATTAGAGCTTTTTCGCAAAAGTCAAAGCAAAAATTATTGCTCAGTCTTTATGAATTTTATTATCGGCAACATAGACGTATTTCACCAGCAGATAACCGTAAAAGTAACATTTTCCTTGTGCGTATGCGCTAATGTTCTATTTTCTGTGTTTTTGTCCGAATTCTACTTAAGAATACATTTAAATATTTATGAATGGATACATAGTGTAGGAATGAAATTAAAATTATCGTTAAAAGAAAAATAACGCATTAGGCGAAGTTTCGGGTTGCATGCCTGACCGCGACGCTAGCTTGTATCCCACCGAAGGCGGTGTGCAAACTCTTCATGATCTACGACTTTGGTGAATCCTAAAGAACACCACGTCGTCAAAAATTGATTCTCAGTGCCCCTGCTCCGGCTTATTTTATAGCACGGGCATCCTTGCTATCTTAGGTCAGAACGCATGACTCGAAGCATCTGTGCAAAAAAGGGCGGTTCATCTAAATTTGTATGATGTTATTTGTTGAGACCTGCAGTGCGTGAAGGGAAGAGAGTCTGCAGGCACTCGTAGAGTTGATTTGCAAGGCTCGTGTTTATGCTGCTCTGGGAATCTTTAGTCCTTGACCTGTATATTAAACTACACCTTTCTAACAACCCTAACATGCCACTAATTTTCACGGAAGTTTTCTGGCATTATCCAAAATAAAAAAAAAACTTCCTCAACTGAAGTAGTGAATACAGTGGAACTAAGCGTAAATGCATTATTGTTTTTACAATAATTATGGAGCTGTATGTGTATATATGCGTCGGTAGAAAGTATTTAGTCAGCACAGATCTAGTTTGTATTGAGAAATAAAAGAAACCGTTGGTTAGCTATCCTTGCATGTGGAACATTATTTTGCATATATCTTACGATTCATTATAGGTGATTTTGAGGAGTTGTCTGCTCATAAATCTTCGCACATGGGTTAATTTATTTACTCTGCTCAGATGGTCTAGACATTATAATTACTAATGCTTCTTCGTGCATGTGTAAGAAAGAAGGCTACTGTTTTAAGAGTAGCCAAAAAAAGGAGAACCTTAATTATCCATGAATGACGTTCTTTCGGTGCTTCCACATCTAGTTTGGGCTCGGTCGTTTGATCCATGGTATGAAATAATGAATGAAACCAAGCTCCTAGACATCACGTCCAATGCTCGCTAGGCAAAGTCATTGTTCATATTTTATCGCCTTGTTTTAGCCTGCTTTGTGTGGAGCTAACTTTATAATGAGAAGCCCAACGACCTGTCTTCAAGAGACTCACACAAAGTAAAAGCCTAAATATACTACAAAAAACGATCTACTAAAAATTATAGCTCGAAATCCAGCTTCATCTTGTGACCTCGCATTCTACGTACCCCCGTAGACACGATAAAAAATCTCGCAAGATTTTGTTGTTTTAAGCGTGATCTAAAGGGCAGAAACGAAAGCGTGGTTATTAATTATCTTATGGTTTTTCATTTTTTTTTCAGAAACCAATTTTCTGCGATTTCGTGAGTACCTCTCGCTTGCAAGCCTACCGTTCAGCAAAGGGCACTTAGGACGGCGAAAGAGTAGTGACATTTTTAATTTCCGTGACTAGAGCCTACTGATTCTACATGCACAGAAGTAGAGACATAACTGAGAAGAAGATTTAACGAGGCAGGTACATTAAACAAAACTTGATAGCAAAACAAGCAGCCATGTTGCGTTGTGAAAAAAGTAGAATTAGCTGCAGGCGAAATTTTGTGTTGATGGGTGCAGTCTCGAGACTTCCGATTTCGCAATATCAACATGCCTCAGCTTAGGTCGTGTGCTCGCCACCAGCGAAAGAAATGGCGGAAAATGCTTCAAACTAAGCCCTTCAAATAACGCAAAGAGGTGAATATACACGCAAAAGGTTCAAATATACACGCTCTATGGAATAGGGACAAAAGAGGAGTATGAGAACGCAGGCACGCCTATGTTGTCGTTTTTTTCTCTTGTCTCTGTGCCTTTCTGGGCCCCACTTTTTGCATTTAGAATGAATTGTTACCAACTAGCCCAAATGGCTGTTTTGCTGCAATACAACGCAAATATACAGTTACAGTATGAAGCACATCGAGGAGCCAAACCGCAAACTTTGACGGCAAAATGCTGGCCACGTGACAATATGGCGACAATTATTTGTATTACACCGATTTGAAGGCATAGGTTAATTTTTTTACTTGGTGGCAAAAAGTTTTATCTGAGACATGCTTGCGAAGGGCTACCTATGATCCTGTCTTAGGAGTACACGCGTGAACGATCTGCCTTGCTAAATAATTGTCACACTTGGGTGTGTGAGTAGTTGTTTGTGTGTGTGTTTATAATCATCCAACCGCATTACCTTGATCTCTCCCTGACTATTTCTTGCTTTTATTTCTCCCATTACTCCTTCCTCTATGCAGGGTAGCACATGAGATATCTTATAAGCCACGTATTGTTCTTGTCTATTCTTATTCCATTTATCTCTCTCTTTCTCTACAGTGCGACGTGTCATCGGGATTCAATAGAGTGATACTGAGAGTGAGATATTCACTTTATTCCCGTATTTTTAATCATCGTTAAATTGTAGAGCGGAGTCGGTGACAATAGATCAAAAGAAAAAAAGGAAAGTAACAAAGATGCCAAGTATTATACATTATTAGCGGCAAAATAATATTGCAGAATGAAATGTAAACGTAACTTTGAAAAGTAAACCAAAAAATGAAAGGAATGTATGTAAGTATAAGATTAGAGTTTCGCAATATCAGATTTTAAGCATAAACGTCTAAGGTCGATCTTTCAAAACTGATTTATTTAGGTGAACTGTTGTTTTGTTACACATAATTCGATTTGGAAGCAGTTTGCTGAAAAGAGTTCAAGAAGAATGAAAATTCAATTCCTTTCTCCATTTTTTGATGTCCAGTGCAGAAAAATTAAAACGGTTAGGTCAAGAATAATGAATACCACGACACTCTGCGATATTTCACACAGGAGAGACTACGTGTCGTTACACTCAGAACAGTTGGACGTATGGAGGAATCGTTTTAGTACCTGCTGTATGATGAGTCATTCACAATCTTTACAAACGTTCGCTAGTCACTTTTTGTATGCCGATTGGCAATTGCAGTTTTCCACAACGTCGTATAGATGCAAGCTGTTCCTTTTCGCATTTCGTCATCTCAAATATTCATCATTATTTGCTTTTTGGTGTGGCCCATAAAAAGAAACAAAAAAACAAATAGGCCAAAAATTTTTCATCCATCTTGAGTTGTATTGAAAACTAAGTTGCTTCATGTCTACAATAAGTTGCTTCATGTCTACAATAAGTCTTTTCAGTTTTCTTGGCTTGTGAGAGAGTGCGAGAAAAAAATACAGTGTTTAGTGTTTAGTGTTTCTTCATCAAATTTTTCAGTGAAAAGTCAGCGCTCGTGTTGTGTCCTTCCTTTACTCTGTCTTCGTTTTTGTGCTGTTAACCTCGACACCATTGAATGTTTCACACACAAAGCATTAAAACTGAATTCTATATAGCAAATCTATATATATAGTCTAATCAAATATGTCAATTCTACAAGAAACACTGCGTATAACTAACATTGCTGTAGGTGGTGGGGAAAACATTCCGTAATGTTAAGTGGTTTAATCTTTCTTTTTATTAATAGGCTGCATCAGGCACACTATAACAGGGCTTAAACAGATGTAAACGAAACCCAGAGCAACACAGAGTGCAAACTAGCGCCTGTTTTTTTTGCAGCATTTTTTATGTAATGTTGCGAAATGCATCGAAACGCATGAGAGGTTCTCATGACGGCACTGTGCTTCAATTCGACTCAGGCTTCCTTCGTCGTGGATATTGCCTGAACGTGCGCAGGCAGCTCACGTGTTGCTTTTATGCTGAAACACATTCATTTCTAGAGCGAACCTTTTGTATGAACAAGACTGTGGGCTGGGCGCCGAGCTCTCCCGATCTGGGTTAAGAATCAGACGCCGGAAAATTGGCTTTGCGCTTATCGATCAAGCGTATAGCCATGGTAACTGCTTTTATTTCTTGTTTTCGCTAGCAAGTAGCCTTGTACTACAGAACAGGGAAGCGAAGAAAGCAGTTTGCAAGCGAAGAGCTTATGGAGATGCATCGAAGCAAATAGCTCTTCATGGTAATGGTTCAGTTCAAATATGCAGCGAAGAAGCCTTCAGGGGTCCCAGGAGATTATGGGAAAAAGAAACCCGGACATATAAAATCGTAATGTTGGTCAGTGTCTTACCTGGATAAGCAGCTCATCAGCAAAGTCGTTTGAGAAACATCTCAGGGGGCATCTGAGTCATTTATCGTAATAGTAGCATGATGTAACGGCGAAGGTTTTGCAATGTGCATCGGCAGGCTGTCTGTCTATACACGAGTAGTTGGCACAGCCGCTCCTGCTTTTGGTAAAGAATATTTCTCGCGAGAAACAAGTGGCTGTGTTATATGAGCTGATAGAGAGCCGTGCAGGTTGCGTTAGAGCATGATGAGTTGTCTAGATGGCCACCGCCGTATATAAGTAAATGACATTTGGAGGTTGATCGTGTTGAAATCGCAAGAATAGATATCTGTTTTCCAGTGTAGACACCGTACACTGTGATAGTCATTTGACGAGTTATCGTCTAAACAAATCGTTTACAATGCACACACATACCCTCAGCCAGCCCCCCCCCCCCCCCCACCTCTCCACCGCCATCACACCGAAAATTGGTTAGTTGATCTGTACAAGTATACACTAAGGAAGCCATTGTAAAGCAGCAGCCTTATACCAATGCTCCAATAATTGGTAAATACTTCCGAATGTCTTTTTCTCGTGAATATGTAATTCACATCACTGAACCGAGTTCGAGTACATCGTTACACGACGTAAAAAATAATTATACCACGACAAAAGAAAATGCTGTGCATTGAAGGACTCTTTTTTTTGTTAGACACAATACTAACGAGATCAAACAGACAATCATGGCAAGGAAAGCATAAGTAATAATATGGAAATTAATTGTAACGTAGATGTGAAGAAACAAATAAGTAGTATAAATGATTACTTGCCAATAACAAGGACCGAACCTGCGAACTTCGAATAACGCGTCCGATGCTCGGCAAACGCTTTATTCGGAGGTCGCCAGTTCGGTACCTGCCCACGGCAAGTTATCTTCTCATATACATTACAATTAGTTCTAATGAAATCTCCTGTACATTCTTCGGCAAGACTGTCTGTTGGATCTATATAAACAAAATACTGAGACTCTTTTTTGAGAATATTGACAGAAAAGTTTGATTAATGCACATTTTTTCTAGTCTCTCAGTATCATAGGCCTCTACAATCTCCTTTGTCATCTTACCATGTCCCTTAACCAGGATTTAAGTGTTTTCGAAGAAAACGCCCTTGTCTATGTTTTTGTCTGTCCCGCTTGCTCACAATTCATGGATGCAAACCAACGAGCCCCGCAACGTGTTTCAGCATAGCAATCGATTGTCATATTCTACGTGAAATTGAGACATACTTGTGAACGGCCACAACAAAAAGTTTGTTTTACCAACATGTCCCGCAATCTAATGCGAATCGCGCTTGAAATTTCCACCTAGAAACAATCAAACGTATTAAGCATGCCTCAAGCACACCAAAAACAACAGAGCCGCGTGCGCGTTCTCGAATATGAGATGAGAAAATCTGATTAATCCTGAGGCCCTTATGTTCGTGATTAAAAGCTTGAGAGGAATTGCATCTGGAAAGAAACTGCCTTCGCTAACACAGATGAGGACATGGAAACTGATTTACGCTGAGTAAGTGGTTGCGGCAGGAAACGGCAGGTGCTGTCTTTCGTTATTACTTTTTTCCTCATTCAAGTGGGAGAGGACACAGATTAACTTTACGCTAATAATGAGGATGATGACGACAACGATGATGATGAAACATGATTTAGGTTAGAAGGAGATCCAGCACTGCCGGGCTAGTCCCACGTAGGGATCTCACACCATGATGGTAAAACACGATTTCGTACCATCAAAGGCATCAAACGTGCATTAGGACTTGAATTTTACTTTGGAGCTTCGATCTAGATAATCAAGTTAGCAGAATTTTTTTTGTTAACTTACCATATTGTGGGTCGAATATGATGAGAGAGGGTATTGTACACAAAACTCTTGATGTATACCATCTGCAGAAAATGTCGAGTTAGTTTGGGGCATCATAATTTCACAATAATCATTTAATACTGCTAAACAAGTTGAAATCATAAGAAAAAGTAGATATACACAATTTAGTGGCTTGGCAATGAAAATGTCATTTCTTTTTTCAAGCTTCCTATAACTTTCAGCGGAAATTCGTAGTTGAGAAATCCTCAACTTGATCTTGATCAGGTGCGAGAGCGAATTTTCATTTTATTGTTTTCGTTAAAAAATCATCGCCTCTTTTAGATATTGAGCCTTGACGACTATATAGTGAAGTCCACCTCCTCTTTCTGCTTTTTCTTCCCAATCGACGCACTCATTCTGCCACAGCCTTCTCTGACAGCCTTGAGCAGCCCAAGGTGCTTTTACACTGCATCTGTTATCGGCCAACCTCTGACGAAGCGACGACGTTACATACCCACGATCATCAAAAAATTTGGTGATTCAGTTTCGCGACATCCAGATGACGTTAATGTTAACGTCATAAGTCATGACGACTGCCTGCATGACTCGCGTTGACGCGGCCGACATAGGACGCCAACGAATGATTCTTGTGTCTTATCAGGCATCCAAGACTTTCACCGTTACAAGAAAGAATCATGATCAATATGTTGCTCAAAGGCGGTTTAACATCATGTCATAGTGTGCCAATAAGCATCTCACACCGACAGGCCTCCCAAGTGGCGCCGATAAGATGTCCTTTCGCGACGCATTTATGGCTTTGCAATGACCGCGTGCATTGAGCAGAAGCTTTTGCGATTTGTCTTTGTCACTTGTTGAGAGCCATCGCGAGAACTAGGGTTTGAGCGCTGTACTTGTTTACGACGCCTGTATTGACTATAAGCGGCACCCGCAACTACAAATCAATTTATCATCAGTGCCGTTATCACTATTGTGGCTGTTACGAATGGCCAGAGCCTAAGTGACGTACCTTTATGTAGGGTAAGCTTGGTAAGTACATTGCAGCAAATTCCGCCTGCGTAACGAGATGGTACACACAGAATCGATAGAAGATGTGATAGTGGATTCTTGGAAGTTAAACTGTCGAGGTTTGTTGGATTGACGAAGCTTAATTTTCACCTTTGCCATCCACCTCGAGGA
Source organism: Rhipicephalus microplus (assembly GCF_043290135.1). NCBI lineage: Eukaryota > Metazoa > Arthropoda > Arachnida > Ixodida > Ixodidae > Rhipicephalus > Rhipicephalus microplus. The sequence goes on along the minus strand of NC_134702.1, from coordinate 105,012,076 downwards.
CCTCTGGCAGGCTCTGTCAGTGCTTGAATTTTTTGTGCACCTTCTTTCGTTTCAGCACACTTTCTGAACGTTTACGCCATATTTAAATAGAGATAATATTGTTACGTGAGTAACGAGACAAAGTATTGCGAATATATTCGAAAAATATATTTGCAAGAGCGGTTGCAGCACTGGCCAGTCTGGCTCCGAGCTCGAGCAGCCAGCGAGCCTCATCTTCCTCGTCGGGCGCACACGCGCATTCGCACTATGGTTTGTGGCAGCCTACAGGTAGCATAACCCCCGTCGGCAAAGGCGCCGTCTCGGCGCATCTAGATGTCAAGATCATTGGGCGAGTGGTACTGCTTCAGGCGTGCGACGTGTACGATGTCGGTGGCCCTAGGGGTGGATGAAGACGGCGAGGCAGCAGGAGTGATTTCATAAGTGACGGGAGTCACCTCACGAAGCACTCTGTAGGGCCCTGTGTACCGAGAGAGCAGCTTGTCAGACAGGCCAACGTGCCTGGTCGGAGACCACAGCAGAACCAACGAACCGGGCGAAAAGTGCACATCGCGGTGTCGTTGGTCGTACCGACGCCGTTGGTTTGCTTGGGAGGTCAGAAGGCGAGCACGAGCGGTTTCGCGTGCGTGGGCGGCCCGGCTGATGGCGTCCAGAGCATATTGTGAAGTTGGAGCTGCTGGTAACGGAATCGTCGTATCGAGGGGTAATGTGGGTTCGCGGCCGAACAGCAAGAAAAAAGGGGAGTAACCAGCCGTGTCGTGGCGCGAAGAATTGTAGGCAAATGTCACGTATGGTAAAGCGATGTCCCAGTCAGAGTGATCTGAGGAAACGTACTTTGCAAGCATGTCAGTTAGGGTTCGGTTCAGGCGTTCTGTGAGGCCATTTGTTTGCGGATGGTACGACGTAGTGAGCTTGTGGCGTGTTGGACAAGAGCGTAGGATGTCCGCTATGACTTTCGATAGAAATGTGCGGCCTCGGTCCGTGAGCAGCTGGCGTGGAGCACCATGTTGCAAGATCACGTCGTGTAGAAGAAAATCGGCGACGTCAGTGGCGCAACTTGTTGGAAGGGCGCGTGTGATTGCGTAGCGTGTGGCGTAGTCTGTGGCCACAGCTATCCACCTGTTGCCAGCAGAAGACAGAGGAAAAGGGCCGAGTAAGTCCAAGCCGACGCGAAAGAAAGGTTCCGTAGAAATATCGAGTGGTTGAAGGCGCCCAGCCGGAAGCGTCGATGGTGTTTTGCGGCGCTGACATTCCTCACACGCCGCGACGTATCTTCTGACGGACCGTGCCAGACCTGGCCAATAGAAGCGACGGCGAATCCGGTCGTATGTGCGGGACACACCCAGGTGACCGGCAGTAGGAACGTCATGAAGTTCGTGGAGTACAGCCAAGCGGAGGTGTTTGGGTATGGCAAGCAGCAGAGATGGGCCGTCTGGATGGAAGTTATGCCGGTATAATGTGCCATTCTGGAGTACGAACGAGCGATAGGATCGGTTCGATGGGGAGGAGTCGAGGCGCTCAATGATAGCTCGTAGGGCTGCATCACGGCGTTGCTCGTCGGCTATGTGGTTCAGTTGAGAAACGGAGCACACGCAGGCGTCGTTGTCAGGTATGGTGGCCGATGGGTCAACTGGATAGCGAGAAAGGCAATCGGCGTCCTGGTGCAGGCGTCCAGACTTGTATATCACAGAAAAGGTGTATTCTTGCAGTCGCAGAGCCCAGCGACCAAGTCGACCTGTAGGATCTCTTAAGGATGAAAGCCAGCAGAGCGCGTGGTGGTCGGTGACGACGGAAAAGTGAGTGCCATATAAATATGGACGGAATTTTGAGACCGCCCAGACAAGAGCAAGGCATTCTCGCTCCGTGATCGAATAGTTACGCTCTGCAGGTGTAAGGAGGCGGCTAGCATACGCGATAACGCGGTCGTGTCCCTGTTGGCATTGGGCGAGAACGGCTCCGATACCGTGACCACTGGCATCAGTTCGGACCTCAGTTCGGGCAGATGGGTCAAAGTGGGCGAGGATAGGGGGCGTCGTCAAAAGTGTTATGAGGTGAGAGAAGGCGGCAGCTTGAGTGGACCCCCACGAAAATGGAACGCCTTTCTTCAAAAGATCGGTAAGTGGTTGGGCGATTGCCGCAAAATCTTTCACGAACCGCCTAAAGTAGGAGCAAAGTCCCACAAAGCTCCGGACATCTTTGGCGGATTGGGGTACTGGGAAACTCGTGACGGCACGAATTTTCTCAGGGTCCGGTCTCACACCAGAAGCATCGACAAGGTGGCCCAGCACGGTAATCTGTCGGCGGCCGAAGTGACACTTCGAGGAGTTCAACTGGAGGCCAGCTTTGCGGAAGACGTCGAGAATGGCCGACAGACGCTCAAGGTGGGTCTCAAACGTAGGTGCAAATACGAGGACGTCGTCTAGGTAACACAGGCATGTTGACCATTTGAACCCGTGTAGCAGAGAGTCCATCATACGTTCGAACGTGGCGGGGGCATTGCATAGACCGAAGGGCATAACCTTGAATTGGTATAGGCCATCTGGAGTGATGAAGGCGGTCTTTTCTTGGTCTTTCTCGTCTACGGCAATCTGCCAATAACCAGAACGAAGGTCGATGGATGAAAAGTAGCGTGCGCCGTGGAGACAATCGAGGGCGTCATCAATACGTGGTAAAGGATACACGTCCTTTTTGGTGATTCGATTTAGATGCCGGTAATCGATGCAAAAACGCCATGTGTTGTCCTTCTTTTTAACCAGGACGACGGGTGACGCCCATGGGCTTGATGAGGGCTCAATAATGCCTTTAGTTAACATCTTATTCACTTCAGCTTGAATAATCTGGCGCTCCGACGCGGACACGCGATACGGTCGACGGTGAATGGGAGCAGCATCACCGGTGTTGATGCGGTGCTTTACAAGAGAAGTTTGGCCGAGTGGGCGGTCGTCAAGGTCGAAGATGTCACGGTAGGAAGCTAGAAGGCGTGCGAGAGCGGCTGATTGCGCTGGGGGAAGGTCAGGGTCGATCATGGGACGTATTGACATGTCGAGGCATGTGGCATCGAGTGGGCGACAAGGAAAATTGGGGCATGCGTCGGCTGCGAAAGTGGTGACGTGATCATCGGCTAAGGACCGCAACGTGGCAATTAGGATGCCTTCAGGGAGGACTTGCTTTGTGAAGCCGAAATTTATGACGGGTAGACGGGTCCGGTTGGAGGCTACAGTTACGATGCAGTGAGGGACGGTGACGTCACGTGCCAGTAGGACATCAGGAATCGGCGTGACGATGTAATTCCCATCCAATACGGGTGAGGTCGTGGCAAATTCGGTGAATGTGAGGGCTTTAGGCGGTAAGCGGAGGAAGTCTGTGGCAGAAAGGCCGTGTTGAGGTTCAGGGTGAATATCCGGCTGAAGAGGAAGGTCTAAGCAAAGAGTACCAGCGGAACAGTCGATGAGAGCAGAATGGGTCGACAGGAAGTCCATCCCTAAGATGAGGTCATGAGGACAGTTCTGGAGCACCGTGAATAGAACAGGGATGTAACGGTCGGCGATGCGTATGCGAGCCGTACACATGCCAATGACAGGAACAGTGCCGCCATCGGCCACACGTACAGCTTCGGTAGCAGGGGGCGTGAGTACTTTTCTTAAGCGGCGACAAAGATGAACGCTGATTATGGACACATGAGCGCCAGTATCGACTAGTGCCGACAGAGAAATACCGTCCACGTGTACATCGACAAGATTTTTGTTCGTATGAAGCGTCAATGGAGGGTTTGGTTCAGACAGGGATGATGCAGCACTACCTCCAGGGGCTGCACTGTCTAGTTTTCCGTCGGGTACGATGAAAAGTTAGGCGGCGAGTGATGGCGGCGTGGCTGGGGCGACGGGGAACGACGGCGTTGAGGGGACGGAGAACGAGCAGGAAGGCGGCTGTTAGACGTGTCGAAAGCAGGGGCGGTACGGCTGGACGAATACCGGCGAAGATCTTCATATGGGCTATAAGGTGCGAAAAACTGGCTCCTATGTGGCGGCGTCCAGGAGGCACGGCAGTAGCGGGAGACATGTCCAACGCGGTGGCACCGGAAGCAGATCGGTTTGTCGTCAGGAGTTCGCCATTCCGCCGGGTTGCGAGATCGTGGAGCAACAAATGGGTCACGTCGAGGTGCATTAGTGGGAATTGGTCTGGAGGAGGGGCAAGAGATGGGGCAAGCATCAGGGAACCCGCGGTTGGCGAATTCTTGTCGTACGACCGCCTGAATAACGGAGATCGCGGGGGTTGTCGGTATCGTATGTTCGAAAGAAGTGGGCTGAAGCGGCGCTGGACTTGCTGCTTCAAGTTCCCGTCGAACGATACGCGTTACACTCTGCTCAAAGGGCGGTGTGACGGTAGAATCGGAGCAGGTGGACGTAGCCGCCGTGTTTGGCAACCGAGAAAAAGGAGGGCGCACCCGACGGCTTTTTGCTGTTTCGAAACGGCGGCATTCTTGAATTACACGGTCGATGGTCGAGACGTTAGTGTACACCAGCAAATTGAAGGCGTCGTCCGCGATCCCCTTCAAAACGTGTCCAACCTTTTCAGCCTCAGACATCGCCTCGTCCACTTTTCGGCAAAGAGCGAGAACTTCTTGGATGTATGACACATACGATTCAGTTGGCGACTGGACACGGGTAGCCAGCTCCTGTCGTGCAGCTGCGTGGCGACCGGTCGGGTCCCCAAAGATGTCACGTAGCTTCTCCTTGAACGTGTCCCAGCTGGTGAGTTCGGACTCATTTGTCTCGTACCAGACACGCGGGGTTCCGTCCAAGTAGAAGAGAACATTAGCGAGCATCATGGTAGGGTCCCAACGGTGAGTTTGACTGACCCGTTCATAAAGGCGAAGCCATTTGTCGACGTCGAGGCCAGGTTGCGCAGAAAATGTCCCGGGATCACGTGGTGTTTGGACGGCGACAAAGGTTGTCGGAGAAGCTGCAGATGATGAAGCGGACGCGTTGTCACTGGAAGCCATGGCGGAAAGCTGGAGGATGCGGCCACTGCGGAGCTGCGTGGTGAGGACGGGGATCGTTCCACCTCCACCAAATATGTTACGTGAGTAACGAGACAAAGTATTGCGAATATATTCGAAAAATATATTTGCAAGAGCGGTTGCAGCACTGGCCAGTCTGGCTCCGAGCTCGAGCAGCCAGCGAGCCTCATCTTCCTCGTCGGGCGCACACGCGCATTCGCACTATGGTTTGTGGCAGCCTACAGGTAGCAATATGATCAAAAGAGATAATAAGACAATGTCACTACAACTTTAGGGGTATGAATGGCTTACGAGAATTAAATGTCGCGTGAACACTTTGGTGCTTTACAATACTTTGTCGAGAAAATAAATGCGCAATAAATTAATCATAAACAGGAAAAAAAGCAGTGGCATATTCGAATAAACTGCAAAACATATGAAATAAATCCGGAAACATTAAATTTAAGCTATGTGTTGTTTTTGCCTTCAGTTACAGATTACCACGCAGGCGCCATAACAAAATCAGAAACCACGCTGTGCTTTCCAAATTGCACTCTTGACTTGTACACGTTCCAAAAAAATTTAACGATAGCAATTACAATTGCTTTATTGTAAAAAAAGAACCAATTACGAATACACTTGGAGCCTCAAGAAAAAAATCTAGAGGATAGTCTAGAGTATAATCGATTACTGCCAACGTTACGTTTGACACAATTCATTTTAATATGTTAATGATAACTCACAAACAATGATGCAACGGGAAATATAGGAATTCTCATTATGTAATAATTATCATTATTATTCAGTCATACAAAGAAGACAAGCCCTTAAATATACATTCCTTTCCTTCGTTCCATTGTGATAGCACAGGTATACAGGCATACTGTGGCATGAGTATCAACGCAATCGGTAAATCACATCGACAAAAATTTGTAGCTAAACGTAAGTACCTCAAACTTTCGTTAACGGCTATTTTCGGAGTGCATGCCACATTGTCAAATGTGAAAAGGCAGCTCGAAGTTAGGCAAAGTAATTCGACGTCTCTTTTTAGGGGCATCGCTATTCATCCCATGCTATATTGTAAGTAGGTGTCCTGCATTTATAAATTTAATGTTTTTGGTCATTTATACCTTGCTCAATTTAAGCAGAACTTGTCTCTCGAAGTTGGAGTCGGTCATTTCCTAGCGTTTCATCTATACTACGTTGGCTGCAAAGTTTGACCACGGGGCTGAAGAGCGGTGCTGTACCGTACGAACACTTTGCGAGCCAGTTCGTGATTGTGCAGCGCTTTGATACATGCGCCGGAGTCGTGACGCCATACTTTGTAGTTACAAGCAATTGACGAAAGTGCTATAGTGTGAAAAATTTCTAAAGAAATTGTTCGTTGCCAAATAATTGAGAACGTTTGTGTAACTCAATATATTTTGGTTTTAATTACCTATATGATTACCGGAAAATTTATTGCATCAAAATTATCCTTTCTTTTTTTAAGTAGTATTTGAAGCACAAAAAATTACAGTGAAATGTAATCGATTACTAATAATAGGTTGTGCGTGACATGCTGCCTGGAAGTCTGGTTGCGCTCTAGTGATATGACTGATGAGAGTAGTCCAAAAAAACCTGGGAATTGATTTAACCTGTGTAATCCCAATAACTTGTCATTTAGAGTTACATATACGGTTAGAGGGAGAATGAATTGCATCATATGGATAATTTCTACTTAAAAGTAGTGATTGACGAGTTACAAAAAAAGAGTACAATCTAATCGATTACTAATATTCGATTACCTACTACTCGTTACGTGTAGGTTTAGTTGCGCTCTAGTGATGCGGTTGATCAAAATATTTCTAAAACTGTGGGTATTGATTGAACCTTCGTAATTCGAAGCAAGGAGCAGATATTACTTAATCATAGGGGCCGATAGTGTTCAGCTGCTCAGTTCCTATTACAAGTTTTCATCCGGGTCACAGTGATGCCAGGTTTTGTTAAGGTACTCAGTAAAAACACTTCAGACATAAAATGAGCGTTCAGTGTGCGGCGAAACTATGCAACTCGACTACGCGTTTTTAGAGTCAGATTTTAGCAGTCACTCGTTTGCCACAATTTGCCCCCTGCCACAAGTCCCAGAAGACAACTGCAGAAAACTTCTGTGTCAAAAGGAAATTCTCCGACACGAGCACTCGTACCACCGTGGGTTCTGATCTTGATAGTGGGCTTACCCGCTTAGAGGAGGTGGCGCTTCGGAGACTTGGAGTTTCTCTCACGCCGGCAGTGACCACCCACTGTCCGCAACGCTACCGCACAGCATATGGAAACTCGTGCCCATTTGTGACGCTGGGGCTCAGAGCCCTGGTTGGATTGGGGCCCAGAGCAAGCGCGCGAACAACCGGACGCAGTCCCGATCACTCTCCGGACTAACAAGAGTGGATGAAAAGACCGTTCCACAAATCTTCGTTTAAATTTATGCATGAGTAATGTTATGTGTGATGAGCCTCTGATATTTTTATGTATGTTTGTAATGCCAAATCGCAGTCTTTTGAATTCAAAGAAAATACTCTATACATGGTCTAATTGACCATTCCACAAATCCTCGTTTAAATTTATGCACGAGTAATGTTATGTGTGATGAGCCTCTGATGTTTTTATGTATGTTTGTAATGCCAAATCGCAGTTTTTTGAATTCGAAAAAATACTCTATATATGGCCTAATTGAGCTGCTAGTTCCAGCATTGTCCTGGTATCAATTTTCGTCTGGTCAGTCTATATATTCTTTTTCCGCGGGATTTCAAGTCATTAACACATACAACACAGCAGGTGACTGTTGTTTCAAACTTGCGTTGCTGTGAGATATCTTCCAAAATATTGTATGAATTGTTTCGTACAACTATAGTCACAGTCCGGGAAAACGTTTGGTGGCACCGTCACCGTGATGGCTTTTGTAAGGTCACAGTGACAACGCCATCTTAGCACACACCTCAAGTCCATCGCTGTGGGTGACTCAAAAAATATGTTGCCTTTATTCGCACGTTCTTCTCATGCTCGTTTTCATTTTCTTTGATACCTCATTTAATTAGCTTCTGCAATGATGGGCTTTCAAAATGAAGATAATGATGATGATGCTGATGACGGTGATGATGATTATAAATATATTAAGGGTTTACATCCCAAAATTAAGATACGACTATGAGAGGCACCGCTTAGTGATTAACTCCAGAAGTTTCGATCAGTAGATGATCTTTACCACACGAGCAGACATAAACACACTGGCCTCAAGCATTTTCGCCCCTATCAAAAATCGAGTACAACAACCACGAGATCACCGTGGCGAGCTGCAACTCGACTCGTAATAACTAGATATTTGAATTACCCTTTATTGCGAGGCTCCACAGAGCAGCCGACATTAATTCCCTCTAAAATACCGTTATATCTCAAACATAGTCCAGGCAAGCATACAGCCCTTCTGAGAACAATAAACAAAGAATGCGAGCAAAAAGATAAGAACATGCAAACAAAAGCAGCAAAGGTGAAAATTAAACTTCCTCGAGGACTCGGGCGACCCATATTAGCACATAATGGCATTGCACAAAATATTTGGTGTACAAGGACACTGAATCTGAGCCCATTTCGTCAAAAGTACTTCCGGCAATGTGCCAAAAACAGCGCAGATGTGGCGCCACTGGTATGAAAGCGAGAAATGTACAAAAAATCTTAAATCACTGAAGTTGAACTGGTAAGTGGGTTAGTTCTTTTTTTTTCTGAAAAAAAGGGGCATTGCTCACTTCCCTTTGTTTTGTTACACTATGGAGAATTTTTTGTGAAGTATTTCCATATTCCGAAATAATAAGCTATAGAATATTCTCATTTACCATCAAGGCTTACAACACCCGAAAATGTACGCCATTCATATATTTTTCATTCATATATATTTGTTTTATTGTCATTGGTTTTCAAAATGATATGTACTTTGTATGACACGTACCACTGCAGCACCGAGAAAAAATATTCGTTTGCAACACTTTACAAGTACAAATCGATGACGTGACAATCGTGGAATAAAAGTGCACAAGCGAAAGCTGTTTGTGATGTTTAACTGCCTCTATTTGTTTGGAAAGACAAAGGTACTTTTTGACCAGAACAAATTGGAGAAATGAACTTATTGTTAAATTCTGGAAGGCAAATAAACTAATAGGTGCTGGTTCATTTTGATGATGCAGCAGCTTTTTAAGTTCTCCCGTTAATTTTATGCTAATTGTCATTGAGCGCAGTACTTAAAGGCATTGGGGTAATTTCTAATTGATGGGTCTGCGTAGATGTGATATACTTCTACTGCCATGTTTGCCGCTGAGTGGTTTGCATTTGAAGGAATTATGCTAGTTGTTGTGGTAGCATAATCTCCAACGAAAGATGAAGTATTATATATAAAAAAGTTTGGTAGAGTTATTTCTGATATCGCTGCCTAAATTCCACTAAAAATCTTTATGACGTCGCATATGATAAATTTTGCTAATCGTACACTTTAATTTATTTGCTTCAAGAGTATGTAGGCGTTCATGTTATAAGGAGGAAACCCACTCACGTTGAAGTGCGAGCACAATGCGATGCTGACGAGAAGTAGCACGATGACAGAAGACGCCATAGCTGTCGGAGTGGTGACAACGTTGACCGGAGCTGGTTTCAACCTCTATGCCTGTATTCAATAACTCTATCAGGTCACCTCTCTCAGCTAGACTAGCTGTACGCCAGTTGGCTGTTGCAACAACGCGATATTATAATTTTTTTTACTGACTACTTTCTTTATAGGAGCGAGCAATTGGAGACGCCAAAGCTTCAGGCTAGGTCCCGTACGTTTGCAACTTATGAATCACTGAAACTACTGGTGCTTCGGGATGCAGTTGGTGATAGCATAGAAGAGCGGAGTGAACGATGGATGGCGTGCCGTGCAGGGCGCTCCGAGTTTGGCGCCCGCGCGACAGCTGCCTTTTATGGAAGCGCGCGACCACTGCCACGTGACCACGACTTGGGCGACCAATCATTAGAGAGCGAGTCGCGCCGGAAGGCGGACTGAACGAGCCCTGTTTCCTGAGGGCAGCGAGGGAGAAGAAAACTGCTCAATGTAGAAAGGCTGCGGGAGCGCAATCGAAAGAGTGGCACCGGGAAAAGGTGTCGCAACAAATCATTTCGTCTTCGATAAAAAGGAAAAGGGAGGAGAAGGGACGCGAAAACTTATCGGCACCGTTGGCACATCTTTCGCGCTGGCTGCCTGCACAAAATCTGGCGCACTTTTTGATCTGTCGTGACTCGGCTTCAGATAGTGCAGAAGCAGGGATGGTGCCCGAAACAGGCGGAATTGGAAAGAAAGGTAAGACAAAGGCAAAACAAACGGGGTAATTTTCAACAAGTGATCTTTATTTCGATAACCAGCGTCCTAAATGTCTTTTCAAGCTTATTCGAACAATCCTTCTTTTTTTTGTTTCAAGATCAAAGATTTACTACGTGAGAGACAACTTTGCTGATAACAATTAATTTGAGCAATAAATACTCTTTGTGGAACGCGATTGTAGGATCATCGACTCCAAGGTGTTTTGACAAGTAATTTGCATCTAGAAATGAGTGTCAGGTTTTCATCTTCGCTACACTTTTATACCAAAAGTAGCAAAGGAGCCAACAGACAGAATGTTAGGCTTCGCAAAAGTGCCTACCATGCAAAAAATAATTAAAACATATAAATACCCTTATTGATTTGGAGAAAAAAAGAACCAATAAAGACAATGACCATGCGGAAGCAGTAGTAGTAGAAACTTTATTGTACTGGAGGGCATTAGGAAGAACGTATTGTGGCGCTCTTTCTGTCTCTTCTCGTTCTTCTCTTTGGCAACCTTGCGCCACGTATTTCAACTTAAGTCGTTCCCCTAGCTCAGAGCCTATCTAAATAATATAATAATTTTAAAAAAGAAACGTATCAGAAACGTGCATAGGAAGACTAGGACAGACCTTGCCTTCCTCTCTTAACTCTGTCATTTTCTTCCATCGCTTAAGTGCATTTGTGCTTTCGTGCCCAGTGTATATGAATCAACTCGCCCAAATTCAAATTTTACCTTTATGCATTGCTGAATAAAAGCAACTTAGGTGGCATTTGATTTATTGCAGTGTATTCTATGTCCTTAGTAAGATTGTTCGAAAAATATAGGGAGTTGTGGTAGCCCTCGACAAATAACTCACGTGATCTCTTTTTCTCATTCTCTTCATGGAAACTATTCTCGGTGCTTTCACGCTGTGATTTCCAGGCAGCTACTGCAATATTGTTTTCCTCTCTCTTGTTTTATTTTTTGATAAAAGTCAAACCCATTATCATAGCCTGAATGTCCACGGGAGTCACGACGGACAGATAATTCGGCAACAAGCATAGCTCCATAACGCTCAAACTTTTGTGCTGGGTAGTGGCGGATCCAAAAGGAGGTGGAGGTAGGGGTGATCGCACCCCCTCCCCCTCGAAGTCTGTGTCAGCACCTTTCACTCCCTCACTTCAATGCTCCGAGTTCACCTCTCATCACCAATAAGGACAAATGAGTGAAACCATTGTGAAGACACATTACCATTATTTATGTAATGAAGGAGTTTTTCTGCTAGATGACCCCCTCCCCCCCCCCCCCGCCTGAAATGAGTGGATAGGTCTGCCCCTGGTGCTGGGTGTTATGAATTCGACCCTTTTATATCTGTTCAATCTCGCACCAATGTCAAAGCGAGTGCTAATGCTTTCGAACTTAGAGGCCCATTGCTTCAACCGTGATTTATGCTCACAAACATTTTCTGTGTAGAGCCATCATTTGAAAGCCGCCCTTTATCTTACACCATGAAAAGTTTCCAAAGAGACGGGGCCCTGTAAATAAACAAGGGGTTACAACAGGAGCACCCACATCTTATTCATGTTATTAATGTCAATGAACCGAAAATAAAATGATAGGTGATGCAGAGAACACGTAGAGGTATCTCCTGAATAGATTAATTGTGACTGTTGATTAGAGGATAAAAGAGCCTCGTAATTATCACTACGGGCTCATCACAGTCCAATGAATATTTCGTGTCCTAGCAAACATCAAGTGAACTTTGGGGAGGTTTGAGTGTACCGGCGAGATGAAAATTTTGCCCTCACAACACGAGGCGCTTCTCGCAGAGATTGTGCTGGATGTTATGAAGCAGCTGACCGAAAAACACAAGCATAAAAGCAGAATGGAAGCTTTCATGTATCTGACATGCTTTCTGCACTGTAGGCTCAAAGACTAACAAAAATGGTGCAGAAAGTGTTGTTTAGTGACCAGAGTGCAATGATTAAAGACTGTTGTCACTCAATATAACATAGGTAGAGAATAAGCAATTGAACCTATATGAGAAAAATGTATTTCAAATGCAAGTGTATGAACACTCAACAGTACCAAGTGGAAAAACTTTTTCAAAAAATTCTAGGAGCTATTGTGCGCTGTTGCTAGTTATGAATTAACAACTCTCTCAAACATTCACATTGGTAAATGTATGAATACAGACGCAATTTAAATGTTGACTGGTGGAACGCTGTCAATAACCATATTGAGGTACCTATTTTTTATATTTTCTGTACTTTTTATATTTCAAAAATTTGGCGCAAGAATTCATAGTTTTGTGCATGAAATGTTCAACTAAGACTGATTATCAATGGATATGCCACTGCCTACTTTTAGCTAAACATGTGTTTCTACGAACCAGCTATTCAAACATTTAATAATAGTCAGTCAAGGGCGACAGATTTTCTTCAAATTTCTGATGTAAATGGGCTGCTGGAACGAAAGAATATGCGTTCCACACTCAACACATGCACACACAGGAATGTTTCCGATTCAAGTACTTCCAGGTGATGTGTCTCGTATGAATAATTGACTGCGGTAACTCGTTCATGAAACAAAGAGCCATGAATTAGCACAGCAGAATGCTCGTCATTATTACTGTGTGTATCTTGACCTGTATCACCGCAATACATGTTGAAGCAATGTCTTTCATTGAAATGCAGGAACATAGTGCCATCATCACTGCATTTTTGGCGAGGCGAGTTTCGCCTACAGCGTTTATGATCCGTGGGTTTTAACGTCCCAAAACCACCATATGATTATCAGAGGTGCAGTAGTGGAGGGCTCCGGAACTTTCGACCACCTAGGGTTTTTTAACGTGTGCCCAAATATGAGCCCACGGGCCTACAGCATTTTCGCCTCCACCGAAAATGGAGCTGCTGCAGCCGGGATTTGATCTCGCGACCAGCGGGTCAGCAGCCGAGTACCTTAGCCACTGGACCACCGTGGTGGGGCGCCTACAGCCTTCAGTAAATCGTGTTGTACGTAGGCGGATCAACAAACCTTGAACGCACAAAGACAAAGAGAGTTTTGTGTTGTCATATATCCCAATATAATAGATCAATTTAGGTAACATAGCAAATTTGGTATTTTTAATGCGATGTGCCAGCAACTTTCTCCATTACGACTTTCTCCATTACTCCACATCGAGCGTCCGCAAAATAGCCTATTTAACATTCGTACATCCACAGTTAGAATATGCCTCACCAGATTGGGCCCCTTTTCAAAACTATTTAACACAGGTGATCGAAGCCATTCATAACAGAGCAGCCCACTTCATCACTCAGAAATACCAATGTCACAGCAGTGTATCTCAAATTAAACGCGAGATCGGTTTACAACCATTGGATATCCGCCGAAAGATAGCCCTCGTGTTGTTTCACAAGTACATTAATAGCAGAAATCTATGCGCTTTCCCTCTACACACCGGATCGCATGTCTGCATGCATGCGGAATCAGCGCAGCTTTAAGCGTATTTTTGGCAGAGCACGCGCGTTCAACTTATCTGCTTTGCCACAGGCAATCTGACTGTGGAATGATCTTCCCGACGAGATAGTTTCAGTCACTAACAACAACGCGTTTCGCGAGAAACTACTCCCTCACTACATCTAGCATCATTTCATAGACATTTGTATGGAGGTGCATATACTTGGTGACTGTATTTTCCTTGTTCTATTACTGTTATTAGGGTCGCTGTTATGTAGCATTTATTTGTATATTTGAACTGTATACGTTCTCACTTTTCTTTCTTTTTTTCTGTAAGCCCCCCTTACCCTATGCTCTAACGAGAGCCTGTAAGGTATGTTAAATAAATGAAAAAATAAACTGGCCCTTGTGGAGACTTTGTTTTAGATATGGTATTCCTGAGGCTGCACACAATGTATTTATTCATAACTGACTGAAAAGCGGCAAAATATATTTAGGGAAAGGGGAAGAATAGAATGCCAGGTAATAACGAAGCTATACAGTGCCGGGTATATAAAGGGGAATCGTCACAGTATTCGGTTGGATCAGTTTTGTCAGCTGCTTGTACAAGAAAGTGCTCCCCAAATTACTTACGAGGACCCCACACCGCGTTCATGGATATTTTTTGTTCCCATTTCTTGACGTCTCATGGTTTTCAGTAGCGTTAATCATGGTGTGATAACCGAATTCATGACTAAATAAGGGTCGTTATGACGGCATGTGCTGTAGCTCTAACTGAAATCTCATCTCTTGCAATATTTCGAGAAATAAATTGATGTTGTGGGCATGACCTACCTTAGTGGTTGTTAGATAATGACAGATAAAGCTTTCAATATGGTGAAATCTTAACTGTAGTGGTCGAAACCACTTGCTCGCGTAAGTATTGTCAGGTTTCGGAAAACATTTGGTTATATATTTCTCAGCCAACTATATTAGCGTCGGCTGAGGTGCGCGGAAAACTGATATGACATTACTAACAATATGCAACAGAATTAGGTCAATATGTTTAAATATCTTATCTGTGCCGCTGCGGTCGTTGACCGTGCGGGCAAATGCCTCGCGAGCGCCACGGTGACCACGGGACATACGGAGGCGGCCGAAGAAGCCGCGATAGCCCTAGCAATTGCCACGGTGCCGAACGCTACGATCGTAATCAGCGACTCGCAGGCAGCAATCCGCGGCTTCGTGCGCGGCCGCGTCTCGCGGGAAGCGGCCCGCATCCTTAAGATGTGCGGTGATGGTGACTCAGCGTTGCGATCACCACAACAAAATTTAACAGTCTTCCTCCTTTGGACCCCGGCACACACCGATGTCCCGCTTCCGGGCAACGAGGCGGCCCACGCCGCGGCTCGAGGTCTCACTCGCCGAGCCGCGGCACATTTCGTGGCCGCCGCCTCCGCTCCCCCAGAACGGGGCTTCTGATCTGCCGGATCGAGACACTTCGACAGACACGCAGCGACAACACAGACCACAATGGTCGTGGGGTGATCGTCTCATCACGTTCCGAGATATTACACAACACTACAGACTGGAAAGGCGAAAGTTCCCGCCACCGCATGACAAATTAAACAGACACGATGCCGTAAGCTATCGCTTACTACAAACCCACTCTTACCCCAGCCCGGTCGTCTTACGCCACTGCTACCCGCACTTACACATTACCGATCTATGTAAAGCATGCGGGCGCAGAGCAACGCTGCGCCACATGCTCTGGGAATGCGCCGATAACAATGGTCGAGAAACGGCCGCCGTTCGCGATGCGCCTATGGCGGCTGCCAATACCAGGCAACAGGAAGCCTCGAGCTCACTCGTTCTCGCCGCCGTCCCGTCTGCGGGAGCCGCGGGGGACCTTCTCCGTCGGCGACGCCGCCGCTGGGAGGCGGCGCTCAGAAGTTCGGAGCTCAACGACCAGCTCTGGGCTGTCCGGCAGGCCGAAGATGCCGCCCGAGTTCAGGGACTCAGCGCCGCCATCTGAGGCCACCAAGACCAAGCTGCCGGCCAAGTTCTAATAAAGTTTCCTCTCTCTCTCATCTGTGCTGTATACAATAAAATTCATTTTGACTAATACGCGAAAATACGCCACCCACCCTGTTCGCACAGCGAAGTGGGTAATATGATCTCTGAATTCTCGAAATAGTTTTGAGAGGACACGAATGCCTTACCCGAAAGCCGCATTCCTAATTGAGCCTCACTCTACTGTCACCCTTTCCTAAAGATTTTCTCCTCTCCGAGCCTCACCCCTTCATTGTTCTCGAAACTAACCGACATCATCTCTCCTTCTCTCTCTCTCGCTGCGTAACACTCTGCACACCGAGATGGAATGACTGCCATTGTCGCTTCTAATCTAGCGGGCTTTATTGGGCACTCAAGAATATATCTGCAGCCCCTACTCCTGAAGGAGCAGGCTGTGCCATTCTCGGCCGTTCTCGCCTATTGACGTCCCGTATATGGCCTAGGCGTACTCATCGTGAACTATAGACTACGTGTGCAAATGGATTTCTTTTCTCCTTTTTCTCCCAACTAAGATTAAGTGTGAAGGCTCCACATAATTGTTCATTTCGATGTCAAAATTGCTTACAACTTTCATGACTTCTTGGCAGTGGTGTATGCTTTTGAAGCTGAGAGCGTTTCATGTGGCGCGTTTTTTGCCACCCCTGTACCAGTTTCCGCCGCCGAGTGAACAACAATAAGGCTGAAGGAAAACATAAGTGTGCCCTAACAAAGTAGGAATTTCGTGAACATCGTTCAGAAAAACGTGCTATAAAATGGAGCATCTATCTCGAAAATTTACGCATTTGCATGCTACTTGGTTCTCACAGTTAAAATGTAACTAATACTTTAAAGCTAGCGAGCTAAAATGGGTATCGCGAAAAAAGAAAAGAGAAGAAATACAAGAGAGGCGTGGAAGCTAAATACACTGCGTCCACTTTGCTACACTACACATAGGGAGGGAAATGGAGCAATAAATGAAGTGAAAATCAATAGGACACACAATGTTTCACACCAGAGAGAGCTGGTATCACAATTTAATAAGCTATTGAGAGGCAGTCGTGGTGGGAAAGGAGATACATTATAAAAGAGACTACACACGAAATTCCGCTTCGTGATTCAGTTTCCATTCACGTAGAATTACGTAAATTGCATAAAAACTAACAGTTCCGCAGTGAAGGCGAGAGAATGAATGCAATAACAGCAACTTGGAATGTAACACCGAAAGGCCAAGCAGATCTAAACGTGCTGTGCGCTGCTCACGCACAATAGACGCACGAAAGCAACAAACACAGCACGAGAGCGGACTAACAACGGCTACGGCTCGACACGTAACGCGCCATTCAAACGAAAACGACACTCGAAACATAATCACAGGTACAGATTAGTGCAAACTAACAGGTATCCTAGTTGTTATACCTCGCTGTATATGAAAAGCGCCCTCTTTTCGCAAACGGGGTCTGTGCAGCGACCGAAGTGACCTTTGTGGGCCGGCAACTAACGAAACCGTTCCGGTGACAGCCGAAGGCACGTGGTTCTTCTCACCAAAAAATAACTGCGTGCCACAAGCATAAAGTCCCCTTCCCCCCCATTTGTGGTGTGAAGTACGCGTGGGAGATAAGCGCACGTTGGCGAATCATGACGAGCTGGGCGCTGAACGTGGGCGCCTTTTTTTCTTTCTTGAGTGTTCATACATTTATAGATATGTACACAGATACAGTGAATGACTGTGGTGGCGATGGCGGTGACGGGAAAACAATAGCTGAGACTGTCCATATAATTGATATTGCAGTAAAATTTGTCTAGATTAAGATTGTTCAAAATGAAGTTATTACCGTTGTCTAAGTTGGAAACTTTTTCTGCAGTATTTGTCGCTGGTAATCTGCATGATATTTTTAAGGTGCACGGTTTGTCACCATCTTTCCTGAGTAACCAAAGAGGGTGGGAAATCATGCACCATTTGTATAGAGAGGCAAACCACGCCTGTCCATAAGAAAGCTCACAATTATATTCACTAAACAATAGCCAGCTCACAAAGTGACGCTGAAGAAGAGGCGGCCAGGGAACAGGGCGAGTCTCTTCTAAGTTCGCTCAGGTGACTTCATAACCTTTTTTTTTTTTTGCGGCGTCTTTTAATGGGCTTCAGCGAATGAGTCCCGCGAGGTTTGGTGAGAGTGAAGCTGTGTCCCCACACGCGAGGGTTAACTGTGAGCAAAAACACATTACCTCCTGGCCGCAACCACGACGGCGTGCATTCGCACCAACGCGGTCACTACCACGTACACTTCTAAAAGCGAACACTTCTCTCTCACAAAAACTTCCAAGCTCTTTCATGAGCTGTGGTTAATGAACGCACTCCTCTTAGCTTGTACGTTGTTTCTGAGGTATTCTTCTCAGCATGTGGTTCCTCCTTGTCGGGCATTCGTGCTGGACGCTCGTTGACCTAGAAACAACCTCGTGTCTCGCTGCTGTCCTTACGGCTTGGAAAGTTTGTCTTAAGTACGAAGCAACTTGGCTCTGAGAATTCTGTGCACTGTTTCTGTCCTGTCTGCCATTATGTGTTACAACGCGTTGGCAGAATTTCGTTTTCTCGTAGGCACGTTTGATCTATATGACCTCTTGCTCGAGAAATCATGGTACAATTTCTATTTTACTAGGTCACACAGAAGGCTGCATTTCTCGATGTCGTGCACTTGAGCAAGACACGCGCTTTAGGCTGACCGACACGAGCCACACGAATGTGTTTTTTCTGCGAGTTAGTCACAGCCACTGCACAGAAAGAAAGCGCGAGGAAAAAATTCCAATTTCCCGTGGTTAACAGTGATATATATAACTGCACGTCTTTGAATAGGTTTCTCCAGCCCTATTATTTATCCTGCAAGAGATCATCTCAGGGGGAACTGAAATATTTAGTAAAAAATATTGAATACCTGGCTCTACTTTAACCTTCAGAGTAATATAAATTGCCACCAACGCGAGAAGAAAGTATCCGCCGTCTTGGTGTTGCGCGCTTATCAGTGAAAACTCAGAGGTCGCAGGATCAAATCTACCAAAAGAGCTTTTTGGTGAGATAACTATTAAAGGCACCCTTGCGTGTAAATACGCTGTAAACCAAAGCAGCCAAATCTGTTGCTTGACAGTTTGCTCTCATTGTGTGGCTGGACGTTCCAGCACGTGGGACGGCTTTCAGCTCTCCCATAGTACAGTACTGTGTGTTTAGAAAAACAGTACTAAGAGCTGTAAATCGTTAACCACTTCTTCTAAACGCACAAAGTGTGGACTGGCTATGTAATGTACGCCCACGGGACGGCTATATGCTCTCCCATAGTAGAGTATCTAGTACTCTAAATTGTTACCCAATTTTTTCTAAACACACAGGTGCGGTCGCATTTCGTACCTTCCTCACGTCATGCAACCGTCTTTAAGTATAATGCGATCAGTGCAGTCTGCTTTGTGTTATTTTTTCTGCTCTGGTGGCAGTAAGTTCGTCTCTAGTACGGCACTGGGTCAGCACCGTTCTTAGGAAGGCTTTGCTTTTCCTTCAGTGTCCATACGCTGTCGGCTGCTGGCACTGCGTTTCCTTTTGCGCTATAGTGCAAGGGGAGGAATCTCCCGCACGAACACTTGCATATTACTTTCTGGGTACTCACTTTCGGCATTTGATGCCCAATGTGCACCTTAACAGGGGCCACATTTATTAACACTTCCTTCGTTTTATGCAACAACTGTTGCATTTTTTTGACATGTTCAGTCGACCTGTCCTGGCATAGATGTGTTACACAACCACATAGTTGAGACAACTGCTGCTTTGTTGCTTCCGTTGGATCTCCCAGCCCACCGTGCTCGTTCTAGTCGGGTGTCTTGGAGCGCGTTAACGGCTTCTTTTCTGCCTGGACACCTCTACGACTTCATGTGGCACCTGGGATAGGGTGTGCTTCCCACTCTTCACCACCTCAAAAGGGGGAGAATGGGTTAGTCAGCAACATGTCTGAACTGCTCCCTTCGGGAAACAAATCAGCATTTTGTGAGGCATTGTGTCGTTGCTCGTGTTTTTTAGAGAGCCGTACGAGCTGGATTTCACTGACTCAGAGTGAATCTCTTCGTTTCTTCTGGGCGTTGTTCACGGGGCCACTTCGCTTGCCTTCTCATTGTTGCCCTCTCTTTCTGCCTCTGGCGCATCCACTGCGAGGCGGTTGCAGCGGGCCGCCGCCGCCACGCGCTCTTCCCGATCCTGGAGCGATTGTACTAGAAGCTGCTGTCTGTTTTGTCGGAGGAGCTCTTCTACCTCGGTGAATAGAAATGTCTTCAGCACTGGTCTTGCCCTTTTGTGTCAGTCTGTGACGGACGAGTGAAACTTGTCTTTCGGCCGGCCTGGTATTGGTAGGCTGATGTATCGATGCGCCAGCAGAAATGACATGGCAACACATAAATATGGAAAATGTACATATTCATGTTTCTTGTGTCTCTTGTTTACCTCGAAATATTTTTGTGGTTGTGTTTGTGAACCCTCGAATGTACATGTTCTTTCAACGTCATCTAGTACGCATGTTTATGTAAATGACGTCTGTTTTGTCATCATCGTTGTTCTATGTCTAAGAAGAAAATGTTCTGTTGAATGTTATTGATGTTTGCGACAATAAATTTTTCTAAACAGGTCGCATATTGTTGATCTCGTCAAACGTGAGGCCCACGGGATGGCTTTCAGCTATTCCATAGGAGAGTACCAAGTACTCTAACTTTTTACCCACTTTTTCTACACACACTAGCTCTTGTTTATGCTAGCGGAATTGCTTTATTCTCTCCGAGAGCGGAGTACATTATGCTTGAAATTGTTAAGCACTTCTTATGTACACGACCTTGTGCATTTTTGTACGTGTAATAAGCTGGCATTCGAAACAGCACAAATATTTGTTGACCAAGCCTTCCAGGTGCGGACCCTTTGACATACCTGGCCGTGAATGCGGTAACTATTGCAAGCATGCGTGCCCTGAATTGACAACGCACAATCTGGGTTCCGTTTTACAGAGAAAACTGTTATGAGATTACAACTCGGGTGACGCGCAGTTGTCCGCCACCGCCACCGCCGTCGCCGGCGTCCGTAACCACAGCGCGCGAAATTAGAAAAAAAAACCTAGCACCAAATACACAGTGGGGCTCGAAACCCGGATCTGCTCGGTGCCACCCCAATATTCTACAACCGAGCTATGCTGCTGCTTGTTATTTGTTGGCAAACTTGACTCAGGCAGGCTTGATGTCGGGAAAGCGATCGCGTTATTATGACTTTTAAAGCGTTTTAAAACGGCGAAAGATCAACCATTCGTTGCACAATGCGAATAGCGTAATGAGTGAACCGTACAATGCTCCGATTCATTACAAAAGCTTGTTCTTGTTCCTATAATAACTGTGACGCATACCCACTTATGCCATAATTCCCCATCGTCGTCAACCACTGCATGAACAATTGGTACGAAATTCTTTGCAAGTGTTTAGCGGATACCACGCTTCTCAGATGAATGACGAAAAGTACCATAGCGAATACTGGCGTACTAGCTAAAAGTTTATTATTATTGCCCTAGTTGGTATCAAGCAAGTGTACTTTCAGTAGTTACCCAATGAGTATTTTGAAAAGGCTCAGAAAGGCTGCTCTTCTAGCTTTCGTTTTGACTATGCTGTGACTTCCGCGCTGGCCTGGCGGTTTTTCTCATATTTTTCAAGTTTTTGAGACACTGCTGCCTGTTGATTACCATGACTTTACTGGTCCTCGCAACCTGCTGTGAGCGGACGAGATGGGCCTAGAGAGAGAAAAAGCTTTTAATCGTTAGAAGAAAGGCTTCATACAAGCAGCGCGTTCGATGCTTTCCGCTCTTCACCGGGAACTGCGGGGCGACTCCTAGGGTTGCTTGGCCTTCTCCTTGAACCCACTATCTCTGGAGCTGGAGCTCACACCCCACTCTACCTAGAAGTCCAAGTAACTTGAAAAAATAAAAAAACTAATCTGGCATCCCACCTTCCTTCAAAAGTCCAAGCCCACTAGAAAAAAAACTACTTTTGACTCGATAGGTCGAAGTCCTGCAGATGTCGAAGTTGCGTACGATGAAGCTGGGGTCGTAAACTTGGAGGTTGGGCTGAGGCTTCATGTGCGCATGAAGGTACGGTGTGTACGTCTACAAGATCAGCGCGGTCATGAGCTGGAACATGTTCTTCTGAAGGAGACTCGTCCGAGTTTGGAGCAGGTATCATGACAGGACAGGGTGGAGGTTTCGTCTCGTGTGGGAACTGGTCTACCTTGCTGCTCTGTCCTGATGACTTGGCTGTCATATTGCTCGAAATCTTTAATTTTTTGTCCGGGAGTTCGGTGAGTGTTCTTGCTTTCTTTGAAATATTCTTCGTACTGTGCATCTGCCAGTCTTTTTTGTGCCTGTGCTTCTTGCGCCGTTTCTTGCAGTTGAAAGAGCCCAATGTTCTGCCAGTTTTTTTCAGACTTCAAGGCTGTCTCACCACCGTTCGAGAAGTGAGACTTGGGAGTGGACTTCAAGGCATTGGGTGACGGTGTTGACCACTTTTTCTTCTTGCAGTCTTTATGTACTTCAGGGGGCACGTTGGCGGGGGTCGGCTTTCACATTTGTGGGCAAAATGCAAATGCAAAGGAACAAGTTGAGAGAGGTACTTGCTGTGGCACGTATGCAAGCGATTGTTCCATGGAGGACACCACTGTGACAGGGACTGCAAGTGACGCGTGCACAGGGGCAGGCGTTGGCCGAGTCACTGTCGGTAACGCGCAACAGTTTGACAGCACTGCGGCGTCTTTCCTAGGCTGCGCACCATTGATGCCGTTGAGCTGCTCTTCGCGGACCTTTAAGGGCTGCAATGTCTTTCGGATGGTGATGGACTCGTGGCAGGTCACCTCTGCAGTCTGGGGGACTGGCGGAAGATCAGCTGATGGCACTGCCTGACGAATGCTTCGTTTCCTTGTGCACTTTTCATGTCGCAATTAGAGTGGTGAGCAGCTGCAGTGTCTGTTTTATCGTCATTTGGAGACGGCGAACAGTCAGTGGCAAGGTCCGTGCCATACGCTTCACGGGAATGCAGTCCAAGCAAATTTCTGTAGGTGTGCTGTGAGGGCTCGCTCGTGCGCAAAGGTTTACAAAAGGGTAGCATTTCCGGAATAGGAGCGTTCTGGAGCGGTGATGAACGTGTCATTTCTGAAGGCAATGAGCTTGAAGAGCTTGTCTTGAGTGGTCTTGTGGGACATGATGTTTGGAGATGAACTAGGGCAATTTTGTTGAGCTGGCTTCACAGGCGTTTGTTCTCGTCAGGCTTATATCTGACTTAGAGAGGATCGGCTGTTGACCGCAAGGGTTCAAAACGTGACAATGCAGACGTCATCAAAATTACTGCATTTGACAACTTTTGCAATAGTTCTTCTTTGCACTGTACGACAACGTTGGTAGATGACAGGTAATTTGGGAGGTTTGAAGTGGAGTTCGGCTTGAGCAGCGTAAAACCAATCTTCGCCTAGAATAAGGAGAAGGGCGTTCTGTTCAAGGATGGCGGCTTCGACAATTGCAGATAGTAGTCCAGTGGTAATTTTTTAAAAAGGCAGATCCTTCAGGCACAATGACGTTTCCGCCGACGACGAGCAAATGCGGTTTGGTCCACGGCTAAACTTTAAGGTTCGATGCTAGGCTTGCTGCAGCAATTGTGACATTTGAGCCACTGTCAGAAAAGGAACTTATTCCCTCACTCCGTTAACTTCAGCAGTAACCATGGCACATCGGAACACCGATCCGTACAGGGTGTTGTCGACGTGGCCCACAAATGCTGTTGGTGCTTTGGAGACTGTCTGCTTGTCGTTAGAAGGGTGCTTTAGTGCAGCACATTTACTTGCAAGGTGACCCTTCCGTTGGCAGTTGTTACAAACAGCGTCTTTCAAGTGTTGCCCTCTTCTGTATATTGGGGAACAATACTTGGCTGAAATGACTTCATACCAGTCACGTACCAACTCTTTCGCGAGTGGGGGGGGCAAACAACCTAACTGACTCGTCCATACACACACACACACACACACACACACATAAATATATATATATATATATATATATATATATATATATATATATATATATATATATATATATATATATATATATATATATATATATATATATATATATATATATTGCACGTACGCCTCCGCTTCACCTACGGGAGGTGCGGGGTTCGATCTCCAGTGCATGCCGGCCACCCACTGGTTGCTAAACAGGGTACAGGCGGGCTTAGAGGGGCTGTGACGCGTCACCCCGGTGGTGAAGCTTACTCTGCCTTGAAGACTTCCAACGCGTTGCGCGGCACCCGGTACCGGTATATGACGCTATGATGAATAGCAGCTGTGGCCTGGCTCATACCCCATGTTTATTAGAAAGGACTTCTTCCTCATCTACTTGTCCTAACCATCTCTGCATCCTTACGTCACAGGATTCCCCTCCCCCCGAAAGATGGAAGTGGTTACAAACTACAACGAATGGAAGAAGAGATTAAAAAAAACAATTGCCGAAATCTGAGTTTCACGTCCCGATGGAGTTCCACAATCTCACTAAATCTTCAAGGCCGAGGGAGCAGTACGGTGATTTCTATGAAGACTCTGGTGGACGAGCTTGACTGTTGCGTTCCGGACAGAGCGGGCTACACATGAATACTGAAAATACTGCTTGAACTCTTCTAGGGAAGGAGCAAGGTTGGAACGCATTGTTGCATCGGCTGCTCGGATGTCGTCGGGGTTGTATTTTTTGTCGTGAATGGTGAAATACCGGTGCTTCTTGCTTTCGTGCTTTTCGACAGACTGTGACGAAGTACCTGAGTGCTTGTGATGCGCAAGCAGTGCTTCCGCGTCTTTCTCGGCGTTTTCTGTGGTAGTGTAGTCGGTATAACAGCAAGTGCAGGGAATGTCTCTGGGGACTTTTGTTTGTGCGATAGTGTCTGACGTCTTGAATTGGTCTTTGGTTGAGTGATCTTATTTTCCGATGTTCTTAAATTGGTGAGTGCACTTCCGTTGAATTTTGCGTTCGTCGATGCCCTCGTTGCAGTCTCTCTCGTTGTTGCATGAGTTTGTGAACTTGGCTTTGCTTGCTTTGCTGATGCTGCTTTGGAGATGGCTGTAGCGGTGCCCCTTCCAGAATGGGGCATTCATTTCCTTCGATGTTTGACGCGTCCTGTAGACAGCTGATGCATGGTGAGCTGGTGTCTTGCTTGTCCGGCATACTTGCTAATGCGTCATCATTGCTAGCATGCTCTTCAGAGGCTTCGGGGACGTGGTTCATTACGGACGCTTCTGAAAGACAACTGTGTACGAGGTTTGATGTATTATGTACTTCTGAATTTCTTCAATTCTTGAATTGCTGAGCTCTGTCTGAGAATACCACAGGTGTCTTGGCATTATTAGGCTTGAACTGCAGATTTTGGCAAGTTTGCGGTGCCGTAGAAATTACACGAAGCTCTTCAGGGGCTCCGTCGTCGCTGTTCACTTCGAATGGTTCTTTTGCCTGGTAGCGTGCAACATTTGATGCGTCTGAGCCTTCTGTTTTGTTTGGACTGTCGAGGGTGTGTGCACCGAATGGTGATGCATGAAACCGTACAAAAGGAGAATGGCTTGACAGGGTATTTTCCCGATGCGCCAGGTCATCTACCATGCATACGGCGTCCTTATAAGGCAAGTGGTGAGCGTTAGGAGCGCTTGAAGAACCGCGTGATGAAAACCCAAGTGGTAGACTACGTATGCGAGGCGAAGAATGAAGGGCATCAGGTGGTTGAGCAACGTCTCGCGTCATATGCTGAAGCGATGAGTTCGGAAATGCCGACTTTCCTGCAAAAGGGAGGCCCGCTCGATTGTTGTGTTTTTTCTCCTACAATACGAACTGTCGTCTGTCACTGAACCCGTGTGCCCCTTCGTCTTGTGCCAGTAGTCGAATCTTGTTGTGCGTTTGAATGGTTGAAGACTGCCTGTGAAATTGACGACTGAGTGCAATCGTCTGCAGAAGGTGGGTTGTAATCGAGTTTTTGTCGTATTCGTCACTGTATTCTTTAAATAGAATGATCATTTCTTTCTTTGATCTTTTTCCATGACTCGTCGTTTTGAAATATGTGGGTGAGGTAGAATTTGAAAGTTTCACCGGAGACGTAGTCGGTAAGGTTGATGATCATTTCCCGTTCCACGATGCAGCGGTAGTGTGGAGCTCGAAGAGATTGAACCAGTCTTCTACCGGTCCATCGTACGCTGATCCGGTGCACTTGGGGATGTCAAGGTCAGCAGATGGATCTGACATGATGTTGGTCGATGCGTAATGCTAGGCGCTTGTACAGTAGTCCATGCATGGTCACGGTGTCTTGCGGAGGACTTTGTCGATGATGTGCGAGTGATGAAAGGGCTGGCCGGTCGTCATCCTGTCGACTCATGTGACGCTATGATGAATAGCAGACGTGGTCTGGCTCATACCTCATGTTTCTTCGAAAGCACTTCTTCCTCATCTACTTCTCCTAACCATCCCTGCATTCTTACGTCACACACACACACACACACACACACACACATATATATATATATATATATATATATATATATATATATATATATATATATATATATATATATATATATATATATAGATATAGATATATATATATATATATATAGTAACCACTTCCCAGCCGATGAAACAAAGATTGAAGTTATGGATGGCATATCTGATCACAAGCTCACTTTGTGCACTGTCCCCTTACGTGATAAAATAGAACCAACGAACATAAAAATTACTTACCCGGATTTTAAATTTGCCGACGACACCAGCATACTAAATTATCTAATTATAAAGTTTCCGTCCTTCGAAGAATTGTCGAATGATAGTTCCACGACCATTGAAATATTATGGTCTCAGTTAAAAGAAATTATGCACCACTGTATTAATACCTTTGTACCTCTTAGAGTGAAAAAAATTAAGAAACACAACCCGTGGATAACACGTGCGGTAATACATGCGAAACGCAAAGTAAAGCGAATACGAAAGAGAATGAAACGAAAACCCGGAGCAGTAACAGTAAATAATTTGACTGCTGCTGTGAGTGGCCTAAAAACAAAAATCAAAACAGCGAAGAGCAACTATTTCACTAAAACGTTGCCAAACTTTCTAAAAAATTCCCCCAGCAAGTTTTGGAGCTACCTAAAGCCTGCAAAAAACAACAAAAGCAA
The DNA here is from genome assembly GCF_043290135.1 of Rhipicephalus microplus. Lineage (NCBI taxonomy): Eukaryota > Metazoa > Arthropoda > Arachnida > Ixodida > Ixodidae > Rhipicephalus > Rhipicephalus microplus. The sequence goes on along the minus strand of NC_134702.1, from coordinate 104,985,012 downwards.
CACACCCCCGGAAAAAGATAACCCGATCACTGCAGACAAAATGAACAACTATTTCAAGTCTGTATTCACTGTCGATGACGGAAACATTCCAGACATCGACACTAGTGCGGAAGGTACCCTGGAATCGATTATCGTCAATGAGGCCGGTGTCATAAATCTCTTGTTAAACTTGGACACAAAAAAAGGAGCAGGGCCTGACAACATTCCTAACATCTTTCTTGTAAGATATGCAGAGGTGCTAGCTAAATATCTGTGCGTCATGTTTAACAAATCACTATCAACGAGCTCTTTACCTGTGGAGTGGAAAAAGGCCAAAGTTGTTCCTGTGCATAAAGGGGGATGCGGAAATGATATATCTAACTTTAGACCTATATCCCTGACATGTACAATCTGTAAAATCTTGGAGCACATAATTCTTAAACAAATAACTGTTTTCCTAGAAGAAAAACGTATATTATCTCCCTATCAGCATGGCTTTCGCCGAGGTCTTTCAACCATAACTCAATTAGTGGAATTAACACATGAGGTATCCCAGAGTATTGACAACCAAAAACAAACTGATCTAATCTTCCTCGATTTTGCCAAAGCATTCGACAAGGTATCACACAAGAAACTACTTCAAAAACTTGAGGCCACCTTAGGAAATTCTACTGTTCTTAACTGGATCAAAAATTATCTTACTGATCGTACACAGTATGTGGAATTTAACGATGAAACCTCTGCTACCACCTCCGTCACATCTGGAGTTCCGCAGGGCTGTGTGCTGGCGCCAATTTTGTTTCTTCTCTTTATTAATGATTTGCCTACAAATATTAAGGAAAAAATCAAATTATTCGCGGATGACTGCGTGCTATATCGAGAAATAAACTCAACGGAGGACCATGTAGCTTTAAATAGTGCTTTACAAGATGTTTCTTGCTGGTGCCGTAAATGGCAGATGTCACTTAATGCAAACAAGTGTACAATTTTATCAGTAAGTCGAAAAAAAACTTGGTCAAATTTTCTTTACACCATTAATGACATTCCCATAACTAGAGTAAGTCAGCATAAATATCTTGGAATTATTATAACTGAAGATCTAAGATGGGATGCACACATAAGTTACGTTACTTCAGCTGCACTACGCCGATTGTTTACACTCAGATACCGGCTTCGCCAGGCCCCGCCTTCTCTAAAACTGCTTGCATACACTTCCCTTGTGCGACCACTACTTGAATACGGTAATATTATTTGGTCACCATTCACAAAACAGCAAATCACGAAACTGGAAGGAATACAAAGGAAAGCTATGAGGTTCATTTACAACAAGTACAGACATACAGATTCTCCGACTAAACTAATTAAAAAAGCTAGATTACTTACTCTAATGAATAGAACAAGGTTAGCACGTGCAAAATTCATACATGAATTAATACATGGTCATTTAAACATTGATGTATCCGCCTATCTTACGTTTGATCAAACTAGAACAACACGCCAAAAACACCCAATGAGACTTAACGAATACTCCTTCAACACAAACTGCTTTAAGTACTCATTCTTTCCGTTAGCCACTAATGAATGGAATAAACTGGATCCGAGTATCTCCAGCACTACCGAATTAGCAAAATTTCTAACCCTTGTCGAAAATGAACTTTGGATTATGCAAACGGAATCACCTGGTTGATTTTAATATGTGTGTTCGTGTGAATATTGTACGAGCAAAGTATCATGTCATCATATTTTTTCTTTAAGCAATTTTTAGTACTGAATCCAGGTGAAGAGAAATCGCTCTGTTGATTCTTGAACATGTTTCTGTTTTTCAGTGTGTATAAATTTGCCCTTCCTTGAAATACTTCGCCATATTGTAGGGTAGTTTCTTATTGCTGTTTTTTCTTGTTGTGTTTCTTGATGCATATGCCAATATGTCAACCAATGTGTCAACCAAGTCGCTGCATTTATTTTCTTCTGACAACTTTTCTTTACACTAATGTTTTATGCTTCTTTGATCTGAAATTGTTAAATGATCCGATTCTGTTAGTTTCATTTTGTACTTCATCGCGATGTATGTCTTTATTGTGTACCTATTCGAATTTTTATGTTCACGCCCTTCCTGCTAAAATCCCTGATGGGATTGGCAGTATGTCGAAATAAATAAAATAAATATATATATATATATATATATATATATATATATATATATATATATATATATATATATATATATATATATATATATATATATATATATATATATATATATGGGCAGACATGGTGGTTGAGTGGCCGTAGCGTTGCATATAGTCCAGTAGATCCTCCGTGAGGGGTCACAACGTAATTTTATTTCGACGTTTCGGCCTAGAGTATGGCCTTCATCAGGATGAAGGCCAGACTCTAGGCCGAAACGTCAAAAAAAAACCACGTTGTGACCGCTCACGGAGAATCTACTGGACTATATATATATATATATATATATATATATATATATATATATAATATATATATATATATATATATATATATATATATATATATATATATATATATATATATATATATATAAGCGTTTTGATGGCTGCGTTTTTGTTGTAGGCGAAAATGATTTAGGCCAGTGTGCTCATATTTGGGTGCACGTTAAAGAATCCCTGGTGGTCAAAATTTCTGGAGCCTTCCACTGAGGCGTCTCTCATAATCATATGGTGGTCTTGCGACGTTAAACCCCACATATCAATCAATGAGCTCACGACCATTCATTCAGTCAGCATGCACGTACACTAACCACTTCACCACACCACGCTGTGTAACCGGGCGGGAATAATTAAATAGGCTTGTGCAGGCGCCGATGAGTCGTTTGCCCATGGCGCAAACACTCCTGCAGTTACCCCAAAGAATGGGTGCTTTACGCCACAAGGAGAACAGTGCCCTTCCTTGCGGAGCCGTGTGAAATCTTTTGCGCACATTTCGTCTTTTTGAAGAGCAAATAGCGTTTTTCGTGGTAACTGAGCAGCTACTCCGGAAAACCTTTTAGAGTGTATGTGCACGTGTGCATCTCTATAAGCTCATCGTGGCTGAGAGAGAGAGAGAACTAAGCAGCGCGGCACGTGTGTGCTTCTTTTCTGTCAAAGTTGTATATTGAGCTGTAATAGACAAACTAAGTTCAATGAAAACAAAATAGCCTGACTCCTAAATAGGCCTTCATTGTTCAAAAAACCATTGTCTTTCACCTTCTTCCTGGTCCTCTGGTTCAAACTTCGGGGTAAGCTTAGGAACTGATACCACTGTACTTGAGTCCACTGCTTTTTTCTTCGCCAATTTGCAAACTCCTACCATTGCCCCTACTTACCGTAAACAAGGCTGATCAAATTTATCAGAGACTAAAGCGCAAACCCTTTTGTGGAGCTTCTAGTACGGCAGAACTAAAGGATTTATAAAGATTCGTCATTATAAATAAAGATTCGATATTATAAAGATTCGTCAGTTATAAAGATCATTGACTCACAGCGGCTTCGATAAAGCAGCGAGGACGCTATTCGTTTTTGGTGAATGAAAACAATTTTTCTGAGTCAGCAAATGCTCTGGCCAGTTTATAAAATGATTTCTTGTTCCCGTCCATAACAAAGCAAATACAAGACGCTGCAACGCCTTGTTCTGCAGCCCGCTTTGCAATGCTACACTACAAGGCGCGGAAGAGTCACATAGGCGGCCGGCACCACAAGTAACATTCAAGGACAATCGCCACAGCAGAAATTTATTTAGGAAAAATTTTACTTTATTAAAATATTCCTTGGTAACATTTTCCATTACTCGTAACAATATAATTCAGTGGTTACGGTTGATTAAGTGATTACTGTTGTTGGTTTTCCCTGAGTGCAGCTGACAGTGACTACTGTCATAAGTGGGGGTGGCTTAGCCCCCTCTCAACTTTTCTCAGTGGGGGGAGGGCTCTGCCCCCCTCGCCCCCCTCCCGGTTGATACGCCTATGCTTCATACCTTGACTCTTGGTCACGAGATGGTAGGCTGGCAATGCGAGTAGGTCATGTCATACGTATGGCACACTGGAAAGTATAGATGGTGAAGCATGCTGTGGGTTATTCACAGTACTGTCATTTCCAGCAGTAGCACCATGAAACTGGAGCTGTCTCGACTGTCCTACAATTTGCTCTGTCGACTGCGGAGATGGGATCAGACGCGCATGGTCGAGTGTTCTATCCACTTTTGTTACGATGCTGAGGAATTCGTCTACAGTAAGAGGTCGTCGACCAGCGATGGAGGTGGCTAACTGGTCGTCGCGAATGCCTTGAACTGGGTATTCGATACGTTCGTTGTCAGTTATGAGGACGGGGCAGCAAGACACGATCTTGAGTTTTGAAAAAGCACACTGCTGCAGGCTCTCTCCGGCTTTCTATGTGAGAACTGTGACGTTATGTTGCCCCTGTATGATTGAAAGTTGCTCGTCGAATTGTTCTTGGAGTCCTGCTTTCCAGATGGTCCAGGTGGTTCGCTGAGACCCTGTGTTGAGGCATGCCAGTCTGCTGCGACTCCACGAAGCTTCCTTTGTGCGATGGCGAGGAGAGTCGCGTTTTCCCATCGTGCATGCCGTTGAACGCGCTCAAGCTCTTCTACTTGAAAGTGCCTGAAAGTCGAGTTGTCACTTCCGTTGAAGGTAGGCAGCGAAGCTGATAGATCCAGCAGCGTTGTCACGTGCACTTCGTTCATATAACTTGCCATCTTTGTCATCATCACAGCTATATTCTGGTGAAGAAAGCCGCCAAACGTTGCATGTTCTCTGCCGAGTCTGACGTGAAGGAGCTCTGGGCATGGCTGGGAAGGACACCGTAGGCGCTAGCATGACCGCTAGCGGCGTTGAGATGTCGGATGCGCTTGGCTCGTGTTCGTGAGCTGGCGGTGGATCTTTCGCGATATCAACGAAAAGGCGGTCGATGAGTTCCTCCTTGTTGCCGGTGGGGAAGAGGCTGTGGCGCTGCCATTCATTTCGAACTAACCGCACACTCACGGCGGCGAGGTCTTCGGCAGTGGCAACACGCCAGTTGATGAACGACATCGTTGTTAACACACCGTGCTGGTTTGGCTTAGGGCTCGTTTGGCGTTCTACAGCGTTTGGTCGCAGGCATGACGACTTACTTGGCGGCAAAGTGGCTGTAGCAGGCTTCGGACGTCAACTGCGCCATATGTGAGGGGACGAGACGGGCCGAAAGGGAAGAAAAGCTTTTAATCGTTAGAAGGAAGGCCCAATACAAGCAGCGCGTTCGATGCTCTCCGCTCTTCGCCGAGAACTGCGGGGCGACACCCAGGGTTGCCTAACCTTCTTCTTGAACCCACTATCTCTGGAGCTGGAACTCACACTGCAGTGAAGACAGGCACCAAACCTCCGAAATAAGTCAACATTTGTCGGTCCTGGCCAGGTCACCTGCCTCAACAGGGAGACAGCCGGCAACGCAGCAGGAGCGCGACCAGCGTAATATTCAGAGAGGAGCTACGAGCAACGGGTTCGGAAGAATATTGGCTAGTTCGAGCATCTGTGCTACAGTTGCCTAAAATACTTTGTACTCTGCTCTGTGGATCTTACCGGCGTAACTTTAATCCCGCTTTCGTTTACCTGTGCCCATGAGTCCCTCCACACAGAAACTGCGAAACCATTGATAACATCAGTGGTAAGAAAGACAACATCGATGAAGGTTTAGGGCACTTACCGGTAATGATAAATGTACTAGCAGCGTTTAAAACTACCCTCTTTATCAGATCCCGGTTAAAGGCTGGCTTTATGCAGAAAGCAGACTAAAATTATCCGCTTGCCTGGCTATATACCCAGCACTTTAAGCGGGCCCTGAATAACAGTGTAGGAAAGCGCTTTGTTTGAGCACTAAGGGCCTGCAGTATCCTTGTAGTTTTTTTTTTTTTACGAATACTTCAACACTGCACAAGCGCTTCTTTTGAGCACTAACAAATACCTGTATTTTTCTATGTGCGGTGTTTCATTGTGGGCGTGAAACGGATGCACACACACTAGGAAATAACACTCCTTTGTATAACAAAACTGAGGGGCTAGCGAACATTTCTTTCTTCTCAAACGCACAGAATGTAAACACAACCTACAGACGGAGAAAGGAAGGGGGGCGTAAGAACTGCAAAAAGCAAGGCACTCTGTTTTCATTTTGACGTGATGTGACGTCAGCGGCAATAAATGACATGTTAGAATTGTTATCGATTGTACCTTGAATGATTCTACTTAATTTGTGTTACCATCCAAGCTACAATCGCTTCGAAATGAGGGCGAAACAATGTTTTATAACAAACAACCTAGATCATCACAGCCGATTATTACAAATATAAAGTGCCTTCCCTTCACGCTAGATTTCGCGGAAACGAACAGCGCATCTCTGCACATCATTGTCTAGATTATATTCCTCACGTAAAGTATAGTTTTTTTTTAAATTTAATCTCCATCGCAGCACTTAGTTTTGGCGCTTTTCCTTCCGGTGCTTCAGATATGCGCAGTGGGAACGTGTTGTGATTCCGACTGTCTCACAATGTTTCTTGCAATATTTTTTTATATGTGACGCACGGGCTGTTTAAGGTACTTTATTTGGATGCTACCCTTTTATTTCTTTTGCAAGAGATTTCGCAGCTGCTGTCTTACGGGATAGAAACATAAGAGTCCAATAATCGAAATTAAAGTGAGTGACAAAAACATCTGTGTGTGCCTAGGTTGAAAGAAAAGTTTATTTTATTCAGAATACCTAACTGGGCTTTTGTTACTTAGATTTTGTCTTACTACTTACATATAGTTAATTTTTGTTCATTATTTAGGAGGGTAAACCAGCAGCACATGTAAAGGTGCGAAAATATAAAGAGAAGGAACTACAAAATGGAGTCAGGACTATGTTTAAAAAAAAAGAATACCTGTAGAGTTTCTTATGCATTAGCCTAAGACAACTTAAAGGCAAAACCCATTCCGTGCAACTATTGTAGTGTGCACTAATATCTGCGAATGCCGCTTTTTTTTTCATGCGAACACTGCAAAGAAAAAGTTAATGCATTGCTCGCGGGACTCGAGGCACATTGCATGTGGTAGAACGTGCGACGTTAAGGCTTTGGTACGTGACTGCAATTTTTAAGGGGCGAAGCTCCTTATAGCGGCACCCGTTCCTCCCTCGTGGTCGTAGTAGTAGTGTGTAACCAGTCTTACATTTTGCCCTCCAAGGTGGTGCCAGTGGGAGATTTTTTTATGTGCGCTCTTGAACAATGAAAAAAATTTGCAGCGTGCGCATTAACTAAAAGCCGAATTCTCCTGTCTCTCATTCCCCTTTAGCAGCCATTGGCATGTACATTGAGCACCATCTGACAAGAAAGGGTTGCTACGTTATACTCGCTGGGCGTAACCTCCTTAATTTTAGAAAGGTTTAGCGAGCGTTGGCCCGCAGTGCCATGAATACAGTGAGCTAGTATATACCATGAAGTCGAGGTGGTTAAAGGTGGGAAGTAGACACGAAGCGCAAGCCGTAAAAAAGTGTGCGTGTACCTCCTCTCGTTCAGTCCTTGGAATGTCCGCTAGATGGTGGTGCTTCTATATGAGGAATATATGATGAAAAGCTGTGAGACGGCGGTAATTGGAGTGTTGAATAGGTGGACGAACGGACACACAGACAGTTGCATGAACAGACGCACGGATGGCTGCACGGACGGATGGACGCATGGACGGATGCAGGAGCGGAAGCATAGTCGAACGCAGGAACGAACCCACAGATGGATGTGAGGACGCACGAACAGACGCACAGAAGCACGGGCGGATGGACGCATGGGTGGCCGCACAGATGCACGCATGGACGGGCAGAAGCAAGAACGAATGGATGGACGGATGCTTCGCCCCACTCTCCATTATTCACTCCGTGGATATGCTGCCATTTTTTTCATTTCCTTTTAGTGACCCGAACAGCGCAAAGGTGTAGAAACCCGCCGTTTACGCGCCTTGGGCGACAAGGAATTCACGAGACTTTTTCCACGACACGCTGGCTTTGCGTCATCAAAGCCGTTTAAGGTTTTCCGCTCTTTGCATGAGAATAGCATGTATATAATATTTATAGAAGCATTAAGAAAACAAAAATATAGGGAAACACATTGCGTGTTCGCACTGATTTACAACTTGCCGTACCGCAATGTACTGCACTAAAAAAGTTGGTTTTTCTCGGTGCATGCAACGAACCTGGTCCTGTAATGTTTACAGTACACTATCTCTCTCCCTCTCTTCATATATATATATATATATATATATATATATATATATATATATATATATATATATATATATATATATATATATATATAGAGTGAGGGCGAGAGAGTTGTAGAGAGATAAGAATGGAGGCTCAATACTCAATAGGTTGCCCTTGTAACTACCACTCATCATTTGTTTAACTTCGTAGAGGGCAGCATCGTCTACGCACTCCATGCCCTGTTCCAAAGAGCAAGGCGTGTATAACGACTGTGTGTGCCTCACCTCTTAGAAATCAGAGAAGCGAATGGTCCTCACACCCTTATTTCGCGAGCGGGCCATCTCAGAGCGCGAGAACTGCGACCCCTCGTATATAGTTCGGCGTTTGTCGTGTTTTCACGCTTGCCCGCATTTTTCCAGTTGCGCGCAAAAGTGTTTCAGTGTTGTCGCAATTTCGTTCGGCCTCCTCGATCCGTCAAGGCGAGACGGTGCGTGTGTGTCGAAACACATGATAGCGGCTGATCGGGCCCCGATAAGAATGCTGCCGAGTACGAGGGATGTGTTTTTCTTTCGAACGAACTGATTTATTTGGGGTATGTCGGGGGGGCACTCTTGTATAAAGACTTTCATTGTGTAGCTTAAGGAACGAGTAAGCTCGGTGACTGGCGGAATTACGCTAGCTCACTCCGTTTTTGCTTGACAGAATGGTGTTCGCGCGCGATGTGCCTAGCGGTATTATATTGTGGCATGTGATGAAGCCGTGCTTATGAACGGTGATAAAGCAACATGCTTGTATGGTATAAGTGCAGAACAACTTGATGATTTCGGTACAACAGTGAGTTCTTTATGGTCTTGATCGTTCGCCCAATTTATTTTGCACTCGCTTCAGAGTGTTTTTCGCGTCACGACGAAAAGACTCGGACTGCGATGTGTTATCTTTGCAATGATACGGGGACACATCATTTTAGTATACAACGAGAAGGAAACGATGAGGACTTAGTGTTATCCTGTAAATCTGAAAGCTACGTTTATAATACTATGGTGTCGGGTACATTAGGTGACCCTGCGGGGACAAAAAGTTTGCGTCAACAGACAGTGCAGTGTGACAGAGAGCATCAGTGGGTCGCGAAAATACTATGCGTGCATGAGCAGGATCACTTGCGTTTTCGCCTACGGATGGTACGGGCTAGTCTCGGGTGTAATGCATTCCAGCGTATGTACTTGTATGCCAGCGATTCTTGTTAGCAGTGCTTAGTACTAGCTGGCACCTAAGGGAAGCTCAGCGAAGAGTGATATCAAGAAGCTCAAGGTCATGATTGTGGCGTGGATCAGCCGCTACGACGCTATACGCATGTGACCATCGCTGGACTTTTTATTGTGGACTTTTCTAACTCGTACAGAAATGGCTCAGTTCTTATGTGCTTTTAATGGGTGGTGCGCAATACCACACCAATCCAAGTCACTCCAGTATAAAGCAGGTGAGGCGTGTACAACCACGGACACATATGGAACGAGAAAACATCAATGGCAGTGTAATTTTTTGTTTATAGTGTTTGTTCTTACGCAGTTTTACTGTTGTCTTCAATTACTTCTTTAGCATCTTAACCACGTTTGAAATTGCCTGCCATAGTGGTGTAGAGGTCACGGTGCTCAAGTGCAGACGCACAGGTAGCGGGCTGCATCCCGGGTGCGGTGTCTGCTTTTTCATGAAGCTAGTGTGCGAGAAGGCCGGGTACTGTGCAATACCAGTGCACGTTCACGAACTTCACATACACTACTGACGGGCCGTAAATCTCATGTCAAAGGGACAGAGCAAGTTTTTTACTCACCGTAGGTGACAGAAAAAAGAAAGCTTGGCAATTTCTTTTGTCACAATGAAAACACTGAATATCCGTAAGAATAGCCAAGGAAAGGAGCTTGGACAATGTCGTGCTTCGAATATAGAAATATCAGTCTACAGTTTCAGTATAGATTTCCGTGCTTTCAATGCGTCGATAGGTCTCGCAATAGCGGAAGCGGGGGCGGGGGGGGGGGGCTCCGAAGGTTCCCTCGTCTTTGTTTAGGCACCAAAAGTTCAGACTTGAATGGCGCTGAGAATATGTCCTATATAAGCGTGCAGCACTGTTTCTACACTTGCGTATTCCAGGGACGTGCTCAGGTTCGCCGACTGGTCGTGCTCATATCTCCTCTATCATTTATACTGGAGTTTTTTTAAGGCGGCGCCTTCACCAAACCGTTCATTGGAAGCCCGAAATTGCGCCAGAAGTTTCAGGTGGCACTTAAGTTATTATTCACATGGCGTATGCCATTCGATTTCGGCGGTAAGCGGCGTAGTATCACGCAGAAAAAGACCGCTTTCCATGCGAGCCCACACAAGCTGCAGTGTGCGTACGAAAACATACTGCACATTTTCCAGCGAAGTAACACTGTATCAGGGAGGAAATAGACCACCAGACGCTACAATGACGACTAAAGAGTCGGAGGAGAGTGATATGCGGGGAGCACAAAGTTTGGGGGAAAATATTTTCAAAAGGACGGCTTTGCCACTACTGCGCATATGTGTTGTCGCCAGGCCTCGTGTAGGAATTCAGCCTCTTTTTCTATCATGCTGAATGAGGAGACACTTCTGCCTTTTTTTTTTCATTCCGTTGGCTGAAATCTTCTAAAAATCGCGTGCTTCTTTCTTTTTTAAAGCTTTTAAAACGAATTTTGCCCCGTAAAGGGCATATCGAGTTAAGTGCCCCTAAAAGGCTCCTTGCACTCGGCTGTCTTCCAAATCTTTATTGTGGGAACCGAGTTTGTTCACTTGATCAAGTTTCTGGTAATTCTTTTCGCCGAGACTTTTGCAAGTCAACGAGTATTTTTTTATTGCACTACAACACAGTCCATTGTATCGTCTTGCCAGAATGCGCGCATTGGGTTTTTATTGTTTAAAGGTCAGCCATACTGCTGTACCTTAGGGAGATGTTTTCTTTTTTTTATCCATGTGCCTAAGATTGCTGTTTTCAAGCTGAAAATATGAGAGATCCTGCCCTAGACCTAGTTAAGCTTGGTACCTCTCTTTGTACTTTAGTAGAGTGCTCATTAAGTTAGAAAAAGAATAATAATTGATATGTATTGCTGCCTTTCTCTCACTTCATAACGTCTAAGCTTTCACTATTTTTTCTTTCATAAACCACATAAAAAGTATGCTAAATTCTTGTGGCGCATCATCGCCTTTCTTAAACTTCGCCGCAGCAGTTTAGTGCACGCCAACCATGTGGCATGATTAGGTTTGAAAAGGCGTACCTAAAAGCAGTATAAGAGTCACGGATAACCTATACTTGGAAAATGCTTTCCAAAAGCTTTCGTTATAACACTTAACAGAATGTGCATAAGTTGGTGCTGTGAAAAATTTCTAGAGGTATTTGGTTCTTTCTTTCTGGCACAAGGAGCGTTAAAAAGTTTGGAAGCGTTTTAAAATAAAAAAGGGCCATCTCTTTTCTGTACCTATCAGTTGTAAAGAATACAAGCTTGGGAAAATTAAGGTGTTTAATATGGGCTCGCGGGATGTCGGGAAATAGCTCCATTAGGTGGTCGGTGAACACACGTACGTTAACTAAATAGTTCCCAGGTTACATAACAAAATTTTAAATTATTTCTATTTTGTGCATGGCTGTTCATTGGTGCAAGCAGCTAGAATATAATTAGAACAAGAACATTATTTTTTTCTGCATATGTATACGCGATTCAAGTACAATATTATGTAGATTAAAAAAAAAAGTGCGGGTCGAAATGCGTAGCTACTGAGAGGTTTAGAAAATTACGCTGTCACCATCGGGGAGCACGATTTCTGCAGCTCTTGCCGTCGTTTGTTTCCTTGGATGCCAAATTCAATTGAGAATTTGCAGGCGTTCTCAATGCACAATCCTTCTTTAAGAAGCAGTAACAGCAATCACCTGATGAGGTTCTACAGTGAAGTGTATGCTCACGGTTTCTTTTGCCTTTTTTTTGTATTTTGTACAATGATTTTTACTTTCGGGGTTTTTATCGGAACAGAGCGATCAGCAAACCACCATAGTGGGGCGCTGTGGCACTTGGTGCTTCCTAGCGCCATCATTGAGCATCGATTGCAACAATATAACTGGTTGATTGATTGATTGATTTGTGGGGATTAATGTCCTGTAACCACCCTATCATTATGAGGGGCTCCGTAGTGGAGATATCTGGCAATCTGGACCACCTGGGGTTCTTTGAGGTGCACCCAAATCTGAGAACGCGGGCATACATTTTCGCCTCCATCGGAAATGCAGCCGCCACAGCCAGCATTCGATCCCGTGACCTGCGGGTCAGCAGCCGAGTACCTTAGCCGCTAGACCACCGTGGCGGAAAACAATGGAACTCATTCTGGTATCTAATCATAGGCAATTCTTGTTTCCGCTTTGAGGCAGCACTTTATTATCGGGCGAAAAACGAGCGGTCACCAATTACTCAAAAACGTACGAGCCATTATGCAGTCAGGCAATAGCGTTTCGATCATACTGTGCAGCGTACTTTTGCTGAATCAGCATTTTCATTGAAATAACGTGATTTCATTTTTGCAAAAAGAAAAGTGAGAGACCGCGGATAAACTTATCACAGGCTATGGCAAGCTGAATGACATAGTTTAGCCTAAGCTCCCGATAAACAACCAACGGGTTGTCTATTTGCGTACGTCTTAGTGAATAAGAAATGCAAAAGCATCCTGTACATTGATGTAGGTGCAGGTGCTAGACCCACTTGTGAAATTATTCTGAAGTTACTATCACGGCATGCTTCGCCATCACGTCCAGATACGCAAACCTCGGATATCAAATCTTGCCAAGCATCTTTCCTAGGGTCCATTCCAAGTTTTCTCTTACCAGAGAACGTGCTGCTGAGCACGTGGGCGTTCCCTACCACACATACTATCGCGCTGAAGCACAATCATACAAACGACTGTCCTGTCGTCTTGTGCTCCTTCTACAATAAACTTTGTTTTAGGTTACAAGAATTACCTTCCCCTAATATTTCAGAGGCTTCAATATTGGCAGGCTTTTATTAACGATGCGTCAAACAAAAAAACTAGTTATCGTTGTGTTTTTCTGTCATTCATTCTTCTGGTACTGTGCTTCGGCGCTACAATGTGTTTCCAAGTCTTATGGTGCTTTGCGTTAGAGCGTAGGTCACGCGGCAACGATCTGAGCTGAAAAGTTCATGAGAAGAGGTAAGACATGTCTAGTACGTGGTGGTTGGGACGCGTCGATACGTGCAGTGCTGGACGCAATGCATGACACTCACAATGAGGGAATGTATGCGTTTGCCGGCGATGACTTCGACGAACTGAGGTTGGCGTGGGTTCCAGGCCCTTTCCGTCCCAGTCGTATAGCTTAGATAATCTGACGCAAAGAGGCTGCGTCAAATGCTGTAGAATGCGCCCCGAACAGACGAGCGTCTTTGGTTGCAAATGAAGGCGCTAGAATGCTATTCTGAGTAATCTTTCGCTGAACTCGTATTTCGGTCGTGGTGGTGACTGAAGTGCGTTGGCTGACCTTCGGACTCACTTAACCGACATGCTCGTGATTCAACCGCATATTTTATCAGACAACAGTGTCAAGCAAATTGAATAAAATATTAGTAAGTTAAGCCAGTTCGCACTTGAAAACCATGATGGAACCAAAAAAGATATAAGTGGTATGTGTATAAGAAGTTAAATTGAGTCAGTGTAGTCGCGTTTCGTTGATTGATATGAGTGATATGTGAGGTTTAACTTGTTAAAACCACCATGTGATTATGAACGAAGCCGTAGTGGAAGGCTCCGAAAATTTCGATCACCTGGGGTCTTTAACGTGCACTCAAATCTGAGCACACGGGCCTGCAACGTTTCCGCCTCCATCAGAAATACAGCCGCTGCAGCCGTGATTCGATCCCGCGACCTGCGGGTCAGCAGCCGAGTACTTTAGCCACTAGACCACCACGGCGGGGCTAATCTCATTTCAAAAACTCAGAAAACTCAAACTTTAGTTTATTTACCAGACAAAAACCGGAAGGTTGCCAAGGATAAAAGCCGTGAGAACGGCTTTGCAAAGGCCCTGGTGACCTCTACATACACATGGCAGTATTGTGGAAATAATTACATGAATATAACTTGCAACTGCTAATATAAAACATGCACAATACATACTAACTCAAAAATGATTTTAAAATTAATTATTTTAAAATACATCTTATAAATGTGCAATAAAAAAGAGTTTCCATGAATCAAGGTACATCGTTCATAGACCATCGTACACATTGACACTTACGCACTTTAAAGCACACATATATACATTTCGCGAAACACAAAGTACGTACATACGCAAGATAACAAGATGTAGCATGATACAACGTATTTACCCCAACATTTAAATATGAGAAATACGAGGCTGTGATGAAAGATTGTTGCGCATGTTGCTATGAAAGAAGAGTGTAATCGTTTGCTGTTGCAGGTGATCGTACTTTCTTGCGTGTTAAGTGTTTTGGGAACGTTGTAGGCCAAGGCTAGGTATTTATACGTGGTGCGGAAACGCGGTACAAACAAAATGTCTGCCCCGCCATGGTGGTCTAGTGGCTGAGGTACTCGGTTGCTGACCCGCAGGTCGCGAGATCGAATCCCGGCTGCGGCGGCTGCATTTTCGATGGAGGCGGAAATGTTGTAGGCCCGTGTACTCAGATTTGGGTGCATGTTAAAGAACCCCAGGTGGTCTAAATTTCCGGAGCACTCGACTTCAGCGTCTTTCATAATCATATAATGGTTTTGGGACGTTAAACCCCACGAATCCTTCAAACCGAATTTCTGTATTTCTTGTGGGAACTGAAATGACACGATGCTCGAGACACGAAAGCGAATAATTGAAGTTAAAGAGCTCTCTATTCGAGAAATAGTGTGTGCAGTAAGCGAAACGTATAAAAGTTGTCAGCTCGTATTATATTAAATTCTTGGAAAGCTTTACGCGTCTTTACGAACGGGTCAATATCTCTAATTTGCCGGACTATCTTTTTTTGCAGAGTAACGACTTTATTTCTGTTTGCTTTGCTTGTCGTGGCCGATACAAGATTACAATATATTAGATGTGAATTAAACAGCGCGTAATATATTTGAAGATTGACCTTGAGAGGCAAAATGTTACGACAATGAGACATTACTCCTGTTACGGGAGTCAGGGTCTCCATAGCTTTACTTTATGTCTACATTCATTGCTTCCCCTAGTTAGTGCGCTGATTGTGAGTGATTCTTTATTCATTATATGAACATAGTGGACAGAAAAGAAAACAAGAATGTTGAAGGGAAAAGGTAAGAAAACGGGGGAGGAGTGGGCCGACTACTCCCACTACTATACTGCTACCATTCCTCCCCCTCCAACTATTACTACTGCTACGACGACGATGGCAGAGGGTACACTAAGCGTGCTTCTCTGTTGAGGAAAGACAAAAAAATCATATGCGCGAATACCCCCACGTTTAATAGCGTTTTTCTCGTTCCGAGCTGGAAATTCTCCATCAATTTCAGATGAACAGGAAGCCCTCATGTGAGGCTGCCTACGAATGAACTTGCTACTGCGCCGCCGGTGGCACAAAATCTTGCTCGAAAATTTAATACACAATGTGCGAGGTAATTATACAGAGACATTCGCAACGTGCTGAAGTGCAACATTTTTCTGCGTGATGTTCTGCTGTTGGTGACAATGCATTAACCTTGCCAACACCCGACCTTCACGCGCTGCTGCTAACAAGGTCATTGCTTTGAGAGCCTTTGACAGCAACCGGAGAAAGTGGACTGAGAGATTATTTATGGGTGCAATTTCGGTACTCCACTGCAACAGCCTCGATGGCGGTCGTCGTTTCGCCATTTGGTTTAGGTTACGCACTAAAGCACGGAATGGCGTTTTGATGTCTGAGACCTCCATGATGGTCACCTGATGGCCTTGTCCATGGCGTTTGTAATAGGTGGTTTTGGTTGCTAGGACGTGGGTGTGAACATAAAGTGTATGCTTGTTTATGGTACCCCTGCTAAAAGTGGGCGTGGCGACATGGCGCATTTACGTTTTATTATATACTCCTTTAAGTGCGAGGCCCTTACAGCTGTTGAAACGTAAAGGCAATGCAACAATTTTTGTTCAGCGTATCTAGAACATCTCTCGTGATTTCGATGCGGAAGAAAGTAAGTGAAACTGGAAATTTCGCGAAGTGCAGCGGTGTGAATTCTTGATGGAAATATTTGAATAACTAGTAACTTCCCGACATTGTTGATGCCGAAAATCTTAAGGATTGCCGAGACTGAAACTCCACCGCCACACTCCGGGCGCGATAATGGTTGGGGGGGGGGGGGGGGGGTGATAGCACTCACAACTTCCCTTATGCAATCACTCAAGCGAACTGGAGGGAAAAGTTCTTTAATGTCTCATTCCACACGTCCCTCCTTCCCTCTCTCTGAGCCAAGTAATGGTGTTCGCTGTGGTCTCTCTCTCTTCCACTCTCTCTGAAACTACGTCATTGCTTTAACAGTGCAAAAAATTGTAAAAAAGTAAGAAGTGAGTTAAAATAATAAAAAAATTATAACACGACATAGCATAGCCAGTAGGCTGTTCATCGGCTTTCACCACACACGCTGTAGAGTTTATGAAGTTTCCTTCTATTTGTTTCCTTCTCAGTCGATATATAAATCTTGCGCTTGCACCCTCTGAAGCTTTCTGCACTTCACCTGTTTTCCCACTGTCCACGTGACTGGCGCACATTGACCAAGCCACGTCATGAGAAGTCCAGTCGCGTGACGTCACTGCGATGTGATGATGACGTCACATGATTACATATTCATTTGATGACGACTTTTTATTGCTCCTATAGACACCGCTCCCTCAGGACGACAGTGTACTTTCGCGTTTGATAAGGCATCTAACCCCCGTATTCAGAAACGCTCCTGAACTCAAATTCCATCCTTCACTTAACAGAGTTGAGCACTGCGCCGCTGCTCGACTGGAATTGGCACTCCGCTTCTCAAGAATCGCTGCAGAATGTTGCCGATATGCAGTGACTTGGTCTGCCCAGAGACGGTGCTCCAATTGGCTCTTAGAAAAGAAACTTCTTATAGCGGCACCTGTTCATCCCTCGTAGCTGTTGTAGTATGTAACAAGTATAACATTTTGACCTTCAAGGTTGTGCCGGTGAGAGATTTCTTCTTTGCGTTATTGCACAATAAAAAATAGTGTTCAATGTACATGCCAATGGCTGTTATTGGGGAATGAGAGACAGGAGCATTCGGCTTTTAGTTAACGCGCACGCTGCGATCCCCATCAGCAGCCATTGGCATGTACATTGAGCACTATCTGACAGGAAAAGATTGCTAGGTTATACTCGCTGGGCGTAACTTCATTGGTTTTAGAAAGGTTTAGCGAGCGTTGGGCCGCAGTGCCATGAATACAGTGAACTAGTATATACCAATAACTCGAGGTGGTTAAAGGTGGGAAGTAGACCCGAAGCACAAGCCGTAAGAAAGTGTGCGTGTGCCACCTCTCGTTTAGTCCGTTTATTGTCCGCTGGATGGCGGAGCTTTTATATGGGGAATATATGAAGAAAAGATGCGAGATGGTGGTACTTGAAGTGTTGAATAGATGGATGAACGGACACACAGACAGATGCATGGATGGACGCATGAACGGAAGCAGGGCCGGATGCATGGACTAACGCAGGGACGGACGTACGGACGGGCAGATGGACGCATGGACGGTCACACAGACGGACGCATGGACAGCCGGAAGCAAGAACGAATGGACGGACGAATGCTTCGCCCCACTCTCCATCATTCACTCCATTGATATGCTGCCAATTTTTTTCAAGCCGAGGAGAGCTCTTGATTGAAGGAGCGTTTTTGAATACGGGAGTAAGACTTGCTCCTTATTAACCTTGCCGAAACTAGGATAATCGGTATTCTCGTTTCACAAGCGCGGCGTTTACTAACTAGTAACTTGCCAACCGTATTCAACGCAATATTAGTATGTGACATAATAAAAGCTTGCTTTTCTTACATAGCCAAATTTAAACAATATTCAAAAATAAGAAATAAAATATAGTGGACCTCAAACACTTGCCTAACTTTTTTGGCGAGGCTTTCGACAATAACTTCTTGTTTCTTTGACCAGTTGATCAATCCACAAAAAAAAAGCGAATGTGCGGGCCTTACATTCTTTATGTTTTTTTTTCGTTATAGAGCCCGGTAGAATTCTTTTATAATAAAATGCTTTCCCGGCCTTGGATAAAATTGAATTGCCTTTTTTGTTTTTTTACTACCTTTTACACGCTACTGGCCCCATATATCATAAGATGTAGCACGTGAGATGGCTTTCAGCTCTCCCATAGTACAGCACCAAGTACTTTAAATCGGTAACCACTTCTTCTGAACATACCCTGAGAACTGCATAAAACTTGCTGCAGTACTCTGTGAGGCCCACGGGGCGGCTTCAAGCTCTCCCATAGTAGAGTATCACATAATCAGAATTATCAACACTTGTTCTAAACATCTGGTTTTTTCAACAGGGTCCACTGAGACCCCCGGGATGGTTTGTACCTGGTACTCTAAATCGTTACCCACCTTTTTTATACACATCGTCTTACTAGTCTTTGTAAGTGAATTTTTTGTCGAGATGGCCTCACGAAACGTGAGGTTCACGGGACGGCTTTTTGCGTTCCCATAGTATAATGGAAGAAATAGTGTATATCGTTAAAAAGTTTTTCTAAACACACTTCTTGGTTCCTTCCTTATAGTGGATAAGAACGGCTAACTGTCCTCCCATTCTTGAGTATAGTGTACTCGAAATTGTTAAACCTTTTTTCTAAACAGAGAATTTTGGACGACGAAACTATTCTATAGAAAAAGGGCTCTCGGCTGTTATTGGTTGAGCGTTTGATATACGGGCACCGTTGTAGATTACAGACCGTAGTGGGATTTAACCACAGAAACTTTCTTTAGCCTTCCACCACTCTCACTACTGCCTACATCCATAATTCACTATTACAGTGTCTACTGCTTCCGTCACTAATCCCACTTCCTTCAACCCCACGGCATGCCACACTTTTCGCTGTGTCATGAGTCCGCGCCAAGTGGAGCTCGCTGAAGTGTTGTTTCTTTAATTGGACATAGCTTTTGCGTTCCTTGAAACGCCTAGCGACTGTCCCACTATAATTATTTCGGCGGGATTTTCCTCACTACAAAAGCTACTATTAATAAGGGAATGTAACAATCAGCTAGTTACTAGAGTTTATTTTCTCTGGTATTGTTTACGATATTAGGAGACACTACTGTAGGAAGTTGCTAACCATGCGTGAAGTGCGTGGTCTGCGCCAGTAGTTAACAGAACTCGATACACTCGAAAAAAAAAACGAATATCACCGCCACTTTGGCGCGCACATTGCACGTGGAATACCTGCTTTGAAACGTCCTAATAACATGTGATGTGCTGATAACCAAGTACACTCACGAATTTCTGGTATGCACAGAGTGTTTTTAGGGGAGAAGCTCCTTATAGCTTGGCTTGTGCGTCCTTCGTTGTAGTGCGTAATCACCGGTGGCACATACCCGAAAGAGCGGTCCTCAGAATGTCCGCTGTATGGCAGCACTTGTATATGATAAATACATGATGATAAGATGTGAGATGGCTGTACTTGGAGTGTTCACCAGATAGACGGATGGACGAATAGACATGCAGATGGACGGACGCATAGACGGACAGACAGACCGACGAATGAACGAACAGACGGAATAACGGAAGTACGAATGAACGCATGGATGGACGCACGAAAGGACGAACGCATCTACGGTCACACGGATGGACGGAAGCACGAATGGACGCATGGACAGTTGGCAGCAAGAACGAGTGGGCGGACGGAAACATGGACGGACTGATGAGCGCTTCGCCCCACCAATCATCATTCACTCTGTGGATGTGCTGTGATAGTTTTTTTTTTTGAGACCTTGTTGGTAAACTTCTGACACTGACCGTACACATGTTAACGGCCCGAATTTGCATAGTAACGTAGTCACTGCGCTGACGCACGCACAATAGCGTCTTGAAGTTAGCGTCAGCAATGCAACAGTTCACATAGAAAACTCGTCCGCAGAGCCCACCAAAACACGGCGTCTTCCGCAAATCCACTTACTCTGGACTCCTGGTCATGCCTCTCTGCCGGGCAATGAAGGCGCGCACGCTGTCGCCCGCGAAATTTCCCTCCGGACGGCCCGGCAAGGTGAGGTGATTATTTTGGAGTGGGGGGATTCTCTTCTCACTTACAAAAACGTTCGTCGTCACTACAGGAACGTCCGTCGCTCTCAGAGCGCCCCACCACCATCTTTCTCGCGAGAGGAGGCAGTAGCGCTACGCCAGTTACAGACTAAAACATTTCCCAATCTAGTATTCCTTCATAAATTCTACTCGAATTGCTATGCAGACCGTTGCCGCGGCTGTGGAAACTCGCCCACGACCTTCCATGTCTTGATCGAGTGCACTGCGAACATCTTTCTTTCCTTACCTGCTTTCCTTCACCGTTTTGCGTAACGAGGAGCTGGGGGATGATGCTCTCGGCAATGGACCTCCCGAGGTCCTCCAAGCTCTGATACAGCGGGCCCGGCTCGTCGCTGGAGTCGTCCTAAGGACCCCGGACTAGGGGTTCCTCCCACGCCCTCCTTCTCCATGCTTTTGTGAATAAAGACGTTTCTCTCTCTCGCTGTCTCTCTCCGCAAAGCCAAGAACGCAGAGTATGCAAAAGAGGGTAAGGGAATTGTCACACGGCACAAGACTGATCACGTCAGCCGTGGTCATGAACATCTCAGTACCAACTGGCTTTATTGAGAAGCTTAGCTGAGAAAAGCCAATCACAATCAAGAAATTTGATGAACGTAATGCGCAAGCGGGACCAAAAGTAATTGTATGGCTGGTATAGAGCGGTGGTGGTGACGTGCAGATTGTGAAGTATATAATAATAAAATGAAATGTCTCGATTTAGTGTTCGTACTCAGAGAGGAAGGGAGAAAGCGAGTAAGGAGGAGGGAGAGGTACTTTGCATTGTGATTTTTGCATGCAGAGCCACAGATCCTGCAATATAGAACGTTTTGAAGGATATCTTGTGGGGGAGCACGCGCATTGGGATTTTTAGAGCGTCTTCACGAAACAGAAGGTTTGCTGTAGTTCTTTCTTCCTTTCTTTGGTTGCGTTGGTCATAGAGGTGCAATGCCTGCACCACCCCTCACGGCGATGACAATTCTCTCAACACAGTGTTGTCCCACCAAGCCTGTGCCTATAGGCGTCGTAATGAACTCATGGTCAAATTATCGCTCATTCGGCTGTTACCATACGCTCGTTTCTAGTCTGGACAAAGTCGTGTACCCCAGATACACATCGTCTAAGTATTTGCCACGGGTTCAATCTGTGAGCCCTCACGTGAAAATAACATTACTGCACTTTTTTGGTTCTGCATCCTGTCCCTCGGTCTACCTGAATCTTCGCATATGGGAGGTTTGCCCAATAATAGGTACAGCAAAGCTGGGTTCCTGTGTTTCGTTGAACAAAAACTAAAAAAAGCCATCACACAATGTAGTTGAAGGAAACATGGCTGCAAGGCGTCACTATTGTATTAGTCGCTAGAGGGATTTCACAAAAATGAAAGACCAAGCTTGCATAAGGCCGCGCAAGCTTGAAACTGAGAAAGTGCCCAAATCTAAGAAAACCTGGTTGCGTCTACCTTGCCTGTTGCTTGCTTCTAGGTTGCTTCTAGGTTGTTGCTTGGCTCAAGGTAAGCGATGCTTGAAATCGTGCCTACGCACATCTTCCGCACAGAAAGGTTCACGCAAACCACATTTAGCCGGAGACATGACAAGGACGCCTAGGCTCGCGGTAAAACCAAGCGTTCCCGCCTCCTTTAAGGCTACAGGCACGTCGTTGGCGTCTGTCTTTCATCACCTCCGGGTCTTCTCACAGTCCCAAATGCCTTCCCCGTTGCCTGGTATTCTTTCGTAGTTACTCGGTGTCTTCACACAAACGGTGTTGCTTCGCAGCCACTTGATGGGCTGACTATTGCTTTCACCAATTTTATTAGATCAGTGGTACTTACCCAGTTTTTGTGGCACAACCGTGTTTATGAAGATGATAGCAGTCTGACAGGTCGCACAGCGACTGATAACCGTTTCATGGTGATAGTTTCTTCTTTCGTCTAAGCGCACGAGTCGCCAATTGTGAGATTTTCCCAATTTGTGACACATGCCCATTTACGGTAATTGTGTTTCGGTAGACCACGCCTTAACGCATGCCTGTTTTCTGGGGGGCTCACACCAATTATGACTAGGTTAAAAAGATTCGCTGCTTTGCAAAGTTCTAATTGGTCTCATTTAATCTGATCTGTGTGGTTTTAACGTCCCAAAACCACCATATGATTATGAAAGACGCCTTAGTGGAAGGCTCTGGAAATTTCGACCACTTGGGGTTATTTTACGTGCACCCAAATCTGAGTACATGGGCCTACAACATTTCCGCCTCCATCGGAAATGCAGCCGCCACAGCCGTAATTTGATCTCGCGACCTGCGGGTCAGCAGCCGAGTACCTTAGCCACTATACCACCGTTGCGGGGCTGGTCACATCCAAGGTTCAAGATATTTTGTGAGAACATGGGCGCGGAGCTTCATTGAACTACTTTAAATATTTATTCACTAGTTGAACACACTCGCTTAGGCCTCCGTAAATGTGTTTTTTAAACACATCTATATTCTAAGGTAACCATACAAGCAAACGAAAATTCATAGCATAAAGACGGAGTGAATTATGATGAGGGGAGCAAAGTCTTCGTTCATCCGTCCATCGTGCGTCAGTCTATCCGTCCATGCGGTCGTCCATGCATCTGTCCGTCTATGCATTGGTCCGTCCTTGCGTCCGCCCATCTGTCTGTCTGTCTGTCTGTCTGTCTGTCTATTTGTTTGTCTGGTGACGAGCACGAGACACCGTCGCCATCCGCGCCCGCCGCTCCGTTTCGGCCACGCCCCACCAACGATCCAACACGCACGGCGACGATCCAGGAGACTGAGGGAGGCACTCGTTCCCCGCGCACCCAGGTACAGCCCACGCAGCAGCCCATCGGAGAGTAGAGCTACAGTGTCATCTAGATATCCTCACTCAACTGCAGTTGGTCTGTACTTTTGTGAGACAGCGCCATCTATTATACTGTTCAGGAGATACTGCTTGATATGCCTGACGCGGGACAAGGTTCTAACGTTGTCCCGCGTCAGGCTTCGCTCCTAAAATGCTGCAGATTTGAATGCTGATACGTGCATTAGATCGGTAATCATGGCCTTGCGTTTCATTTTAAGAACCTTTTCTTTCAAAATGTTCGCGGTAATTGGGAAGTAGACACGAAGCGCGAGCCTTAAGAAAGTGTGCGTGTGCCAGATATCGTTTAGTCCTTGGAATGTGCGCTGGATGGTGGTGCTTCTACATGCGGAATATATGATGAAGAGAAGTGAGATGGTAGTACTTGGAGTGTTGACTAGATGGACGAACGGACACACAGACAGATGCATGAACGGACGCACGGATGGCTGCACGGACGGATGGACGCATTGTTGGACACAGGGGCAGACGCATGGACGAACGCAGGGATTGACGTATGGATGGACGTGCGGACGCACGAACAGACACACGCACGGACGGGCGGATGGACGCACGGACGGTCACACAGATGGACGCATGGACGGACGGAAGCAAGAACGAATTGACGGATGGATGAATACAGTGAACTAGTATATACCATGAACTCGAGGTGGTTAAACGTGGGAAGTAGACACGAAATGCAAGCCGTAAAAAAGTGTGCGTTTGCCACCTCTCGTTTGGTCTTTAGAATATCCGCTGGATGGTGGTGCTTCTATACGCGGAATATATGATGAAACTATACAAGATGGTGGTACTTGGAATGCTGACTAGATGGACGAACGGACACACAGGCAGATGCATGGAAGGACGCCTTGATGGCTGCAAGGACGGATGGACGCATGGGCGGACGCAGGGGCGGATGCTTGGAGGAACGCAGGGACGGACGCACTGGTGGACGTCTGGACGCACGAACAGACGCACGCACGGACGGTTGGATGGACACATGGACAGTCACATAGATGGACGAATGGACGGACAGAAGCAAGAACGAATGCTTTGCCCCGCTCTCCATTCGCCCCGTGGATATGCTGCCATTTTTTAGCCGGGTTATGTCAGGAGTCCGTCTGGATCCGTCTACCACGCTCTCTCATACCAACAGTTGCGGGCGTGCGGAGCCCCCACCATGTCACGCTGCGGTGTCGACAGCTGTCATTAACAGCTGCGGGCGCACGTGCTTATCCTCGCCCCTAGCAACCGGAGCAACCACCTGCTTGAAGACAACGCAATTTGCCACCGCCTCAATTCAGTGCGTTTGAAACGCGTTTGTGCTGCTAGCGTTTGTGCGGCGTGTGCCTCCACAGAGTCTGACAAAGTGTCCTTCAACCATTCACGGAAGTTGCATTGATCTCGCCTTTACCCGAAACTGGGATGGGCGCATGCGCCACAAAGACCCTTTGACTGTACACTTCAGTGACCACAAGGCTGAGAGAATGGCTGTAAGGTGCAATTACAACACAAATTATTACCATACAAATATTCGTCTCGTGATTATTTTACGCCATTAAAATTACTACGCCGTGTTCTCTCGGTGCAAGCATTTCCTCACGATTGCCTTCTTAGAGGAGAGGGTATTTTCGATTAGATGCAAAGCTTCTTAAGAATACACAGGGCTGAAACTGTCTCCATTGCTGTTATGCCCTGGAAGCAAAGCAAGTTTTTGTAAATAATGAAAGAAATAAATATTTTATTACACGAATATACTTATAAATGAGAGAACTAGAAAAGCAAGTGTAAAAACGGAAGGAATTGGTCGAATTTAACGCTGTATTATTATTTTAGAGGTGAAGCTCCTTTAAATGGCGCCTGTTCGTCCCTCATAGCCGTTGTAGTAGTAGTGTGTAACGAATATAACATTTTGAACTCCAAGATGGTGCCAGTAAAAGATTTCTTGTGTGCGTTGTTGAACAATAAAAGATAGTGCTCAATGTACATGCCAATGGCTGCTAAGGGGGAATGAGAGACAGGAGGATTCGGCTTTTACTTAACGCGCACGCTGCAAATTTTTTGTTGTTCAACAACGCACAGAGGACAAGAAAAGGTTGCTACGTTATACTCACTGGGCGTAACCTTCTAGGTTTTAGAAAGGTTTAACGAGCGTTGGGCCTCAGTGCCATGAATGCAGTGAACTAGTATATACCATGAACTCGAGGTGGTTAAAAGTGGCAAGTAGACACGAAGCGCAAGCTCTAAGAAAGTGTGCGTGTGCCTCCTCTCGTTCAGTCCTTGGAATGTCCGCTGGATGGCGCTGCTTCTATATGAGGAATATATGATGAAAAGATGCGAGATGGTGGTACTTGGAGTGTTTATTAGGTGGACGAACGGACACACAGACAGATGAATGGACGAACGCACGGATGGCTGCACGGACGGATGGACGCATGGACGGACGCAGGAGCGGATGCCTGGACGAAAGCAGGGACGGACGCACAGATGAACGTGCGGGCGCACGAACAGACGCACGCACGGACGGGCGAATGGACGCACGGGCAGCCACACAGACGCGCGCTTGGATGGACGGAAGCAAGAACGAATGGACGGACGGATGCTTCACCGTACTATCCATCATTCACTTCGTGGATATGCTGCCATTTTTTTCGAACACACCTAAGATAGTCGTATTTCGGCTCTTTTCTATTCGATTTTGTCTTTCACGGTGCCTGGAAGGTATCGGAAAACTTTTATTTTATTTGTTTGTTTCTTGATCCCATAGGGCGAAAGTCCTGTTCCTAAACTATTAGCCTTTTTTAACGTTAGCTAGCGTTAAGCCCCTCCAGCGCGTCGGAGGTTTTGTCTCTCAGTGGTCTAGCAAGCACAATCAAGGCTTTGGCACTTAGCCGCTTTTCTTCCTCTCTCTCATAACGCCATCGCGTCAGAGCTGACTTCAGGCGCTTTGCGACCCATTGTTTTTCACGTGGTAAAACAACAAACTAAGGAATGAAAACATTGCAAGCTTCGGAAAAACTTGTGCTTGAGGAACAAATCAATGTTTCGTCTACGGTGGCCCGTCCTCAATTCTAGCTCCTTAACTCTTACGACAAACGATGCGAATGGTGCGGGAAGACTCGATTCGAGAAGCGCTGGGAACGGAGGAAGTGTAGATTAAGGGTGGCAGAGGCCGACTGCAAATATTAACTCCCCGCTCGGAGTTGCTGTCGATTTCTGCCGCAGTTTTCTTTAGTGATTCGTCGGGCCCCAAGCACGCGATGCAGGCCGCGGCAAATGAAGTACTCGTTCAATATCGATTTTGCTTTCGGCGAAATTGCGTCGAAAGTTTCACGACGCTTGTTGGCGAAAACAAAATGAAACAAACAAAGCTTTGTGCGTTATTAGAACCAACGGCAAGCCAAATATTTCGAGCAGATTTCTTCGCTTCAAATACAGAAGTTTGATGTTTTCTTCTCTATCAAGATAAGGTTGGCAACCAGCTTTAACGAACGTTGCGAATTATCTTGCCGAATCTGGGTGGCTTCTGATGGTTGCCTGGCACAGTACGTGTCAATGATCACGTGAATATGATAATAAAACAGACCTCGCCCTGTTCTTGGATGAAAACTATAGACTTGCAAGAGCTACAGCTTTGTCAACAGCATCATGGACAATCTCATATAAAATCATCACATCGCTTGTATGTAAAGTTTCCGATATATATATATATATATATATATATATATATATATATATATATATATATATATAATGATTATATTTTCATATGAACGACGTCATTACCAGCTACTCATTCAATGTGTGAATGGTTGCAAGTATCATTGGTGTTGAGCATATTCGACAAAACTTGAAATCACCAGCATTTTTTCTCGTTTGGTAAGTACGCATTTTGACAAACACAATGGTGTGCGAAGTTGCAAACTATCGGGCTTGCGAACTTCCAAGCGTGGTTATTCATGCCTAATCAAGATACGGTAGCTTATCAAACAGGCAGAATAGTGATTAAGAAGTAATTTCAAATGTGGAAAACAAAGAGGTGTGTAGATGTGTTACCTTGTTGAGTGCAATGCCAGGAACAAGTTCAAAGCGTAAAACAATATAACAAGTATATACGTTTCCTAAGCAACCTGCCTGGCCAACCAGGCAGAAATAAAGATCCCTATTTAAACTCCTCATAACTGCACGTACATAAAAGGAATTTGTCAGGTGTTAATGAAACACAGAGGCAAAGAGCTGTTGATGTCTCGGAAACGTCTTTCGAGAGAGAGCAGCCGTCAACGCTTATAATAAAAAGGTGGACATTCTGGGCAATAAACCGGTTTAAAACCATGCGATATTCTTGGAAAATATTAAAAAATAAAATTTCTTGTGGAAGAAAAGCTCACTGTACAGAATTTTCAGGTGACCTTGTCACTTTATGAGTCGTCAGGTTCGGTGTTAGTGTGACTGAGTGTTTGGCAGTGCTTAAAGCTTATGCAAATCATTTCGTGGTTTGACTTGAAAGACTTTTCTTTAACCGGTAGCTTTAAGTGCCAATTCTAGTAACCTTTTCAAGTGTGCGTGGCCTTACAATCTTCACTTTTATGAGGAAAAATGGCCTCATGTACCACGCATAGGTGAAGATATCTTCTCAAGAGCACGTGACTACAAAAAAATAATGAGTGGAACTCAACGTTTCACTTGCACTTTATGAAAAATTCCACAGATATCTATGAAATATATGCTGCTTATGGGGCAAAGCAGGGAACATTGAATAATGAATCGCGGCCTTCGATATTGGTCTGGTGATAGCCTTTATTCTGTTCTTGTTAACTTATTGTTCTGTTAGATACTTTGATTGCTGGAGGGTCAAATATCTGTTCTGTTTTAACTATGTCACTGTGGCTCTTATTTGGCCTGTGCTCGTCAACATTTTTTTTAGATAACATTATTGCTGTTTATGGATGTTTCGGCGTTTTCACACTCACCTGCGCTAGATTTGGTGTAGACCATGGTGACACCCAGACATTGTGCGGTCTTAAGGCACTTCACTCGCAAAAGATTAAGCGATATTCTATCATAAAACAGGCCATTTTGTGAAGCAAGCATTGACTTTGATTTTTTAACCTGTGACCGAAGTGGAGAACATTCTGAGAAGTGCACAATGAGGATTAAAAAAAAATTGCTGGACTGGAAGCTCCCGCAATTCCTTGCCAGCAGAAGTGAAGCCACCTTTTACCACTGCCAAGATGGCGGAAACATGTTCTTTTCTGATAGTGCCCACTTAAAGATCAAGTGTCTTTGACATTTTATTTAAATGCTACGTTAGTTCTATATTAAAAGATAGTTGTTCTCGACGAAATAACACGCTGAAACGAGTATGGATAGCTGAATCTTCAAAGAACTTTGCCTCCAATTACAGGGTCACTAAGGAAAACTAGTAACTGTAAAACGCACATGGAGCACTATGTCACCCGAAAGAGTTCCCACATTAAACTGGTCGTGCGAGGGACACGCTTCGTTTTTAATCGCTGAACGGTGATACTTTATCATGCCTCTAGTAAGATGGCCGCCACAACCACCATCTTACCAGAGGATCGGCTTCACTTCTGCGCAATCATTTCCGCTCCAGCAATTTTTAAATCCTCCTTGGAGGAGCACAATTCATGATCTTGACGCCATGCGGCATGTTCTCGTCAGCGTGCGCTCCAGCTGCTTAAAAAAAGTGTGACAGCTTTGCACTTGCTGGAGCTAGCATAAAGGAAGAGCGGACATGCGTGGCCTTTCCTGTTTCTCTTTCTTTGTTACTTTCTCCTTCTTTGTGTTTCCAGTACCCCTTTTTGTGTCTGTTTTCTATTTCTTTATGTTGATTTCTTTCTCACTCTTTCTATTCTGATCTCTCTTCCTAACCTTTCTCTGTATGTCTCTGCATCCGTAGTCTTGTCTTGATTCCTCTTTCGGTCTTGCTGAATTACGTGACTCTTTCTCTCTCTCTATCTTTCTTTCTTATGCATTTCACTGGTCCAATTCACCAAGCCGAGTTTTCGTTTGACGCTAGCTGGGGCTTGTCAAGTTCCTCTGGCGTATATCCACCTGTGCAGTTGCGCGCGACGCACAAATGCGCATAATGTTTTAGCTTCGTCTTCTTTTCAAGCTGTCATATCCAGATTTTCGTATTGGTTTTCGGTTTTCGTATTTCGTAAGCTTTGGTTGCCAGAGGCACGTGGTAAGTGTTCGTATTAATAAAGCAAAAGTGGGTGTATTCGTTTGGTCAAACAGAGGTGCCGAAGCGGCCTGTACTACGAAGTGCCATGGGCAAACTTCGCGCGTGTCAAGTAGAAACCCGTGCAGGCGATGGAAAACATTTTCTTCAAGAAGTGGCCTCATCAATGTTGCTGCAATAGCCATGCGCCTTAGGTAGAGCATTATCCTTCAAAACCAGGTGTATTTATTTTGTTTCCGTAGTTTAAAACGAGGCGAAAGCTTTATACCTTGCAGAAGCACAACAGACCGCTGGTGCAGGCAAGCACCCCTAAACAAGGTCTCAATTTTTATGGTTTGCACCACCCTTGCTTATTTCGCAGTAATTCTAGAGGGCAAAGTGAGCCTTTCACATGTACACAGCGAGTGGCCACTATATGCGTGAGGCAAGGAGAATCACAATAGCACACAATGCACAAAAATTCAACACTATATTACTTCATTTTTTTGTTTTTACATCTAACTAAAAAAGAGGGCAAGAAAACAGCAATTCAATTTTCATAATGTTTTTGACACGAATTACACTCTATTAACGCATATAAATTACTTTTTAAGAACTGTCGGCAAATCAAAGCAAAAACAACGTCCGCCACAATAAAAGAGTCACGCATGTTTTTTATGCCACAGGAATACATAAGCCTCAGTGTAAAATGCATAATTCCGCGTGCACATGGGATGTATATGTATTCAGATGCATATTTTATTTAGGAAACACGACGTGTTTTTATGATCAACACACACACACACACACACACACACACAACACACACACAAACATCGCTAGTGATGACTCAATGCATTGATAAGTTGTGTAGGTGGGTGCAGTTTAGCATCATTGTTTGGTATATACATTGAAATTGTGCAGTGGTTCATTTTTCATCATCACAATATTGTGCCAATCTATTACTATTACGTAATGTTGAAATTCTAAGCGATGCTGATGTGCCTAAGAGTGTTCCATTTACACCACAAGAAAGCAAAAAAATTGTTTGTGGCCCAACTTCAAACAATAAGCTCTATTCAGAACTTGTTTGAAATGTACGTAGATTTTCGGAGAAGCTTCTAATATAGGAGCATTTATTTCTACAATTAAAAAAGAGGTGGGCTGAAACAACCTGCAGGGATAACAGGTTAACTTGTGACGGAGTCTTTTACGCATGCTATATTAGTTAACCTGACCTCATCTCGGGAATACTACGTAAGATTTTAGAATGCAGAACACCTTCGTTAAAGCAGGCTGAGTGACGTGCGTATTAACTCAGGGGGAAATGCCCCCAAGTGTGCCTCTGCCGCCGTTTACATAAGCAGGTCACGTCTGGGGCACCATTCTTAGCCTAGGTTTGAATATGCGGATCAACGGTTGCACTTTCCAGCCAAATCGTTATAGGTCTCAGCACTTATAGTTAACTTTTATAAACACCTTGTTAAGACGCGTGGTCTCATTTTTCCCCAAACACGTCGACAGAGAAGTTTTCGCCGATGAAACTCATGAAACACCAACACTAAGGTCGTCGTCGTAGTGCACCCGTTAGTCATGCAACTCTAAAGCAAACCCTGTCGCGATGATGAGTGATTGCGATGCTCGGCTGCTGACCGGAAAGGCGTGGGCCCCTACACAGCAGCCGCGGTCACGTTGCGATGACGGCGAAAGGCTAAATACCGGCGTACTGTGTGATGTGAGACAACGTCAATGAGCCCCAGGCTGTTAACATTACCCAGAGCTCCCCTCCCACTGTGTTGCATCTCATAGCTTGAACCATTTTGCGGTGTTAAAAGTTACAAAACAAAAAAAAACTAACGCATACAGCAAGCTTTCAGGCAACGTACTTGGTTCATGTTTTCTTTACTAACAAAATTTACTAACAATACGTAAAAACAACGAATAGTGAGTGCCCAAAAAGTTTACAAATTCAGATAAACATACAAATAGAACAATTAGATGCCTCCCAACAGGTCATTGTCGGGAATCAGGGAGCGTTCAGTTTGAGGAGCAGCCTTCCCTCAATGCAATGTGACTCTGTAGATGATTCGCGAAATTTCTCCTTTAAAAATGAAATTTTCTTGCGTACTATTAGTACCTGAAAAAACATCTCGCCAGAGTGTTTTTCATGACAGTGCCGGTGGGTGACTCGGATACAGTACGTATCTGTTAAACAATTAATGCATAGATTCTTTAGTCCCGATTCTCTCCTCGCACGACCCAGCATATAGCAACGCTCGTGCAAGGGTTAGCGAACAGCTTACCTCCTACAGGAGCTTGAAGACAGGGAAGTTAAGTGGAGAGTGAGAAGACGTGTATGGTTTTTTTTTACTAATATCTAGCTCTAAAAAGCCAAGCTTTCTCCTCCTTCGCTTCTCAGATGTAGGAAGCCATATCTGGTTGATTGATATGTTTTAGCTTCACAAAGAAAAATTACAGTGGCGCAACAAAATCCCACTGAAAGACTGGCAGCTGGCAGCACTCGCATAAGACAAATGGACCACAACGAGCAAGTACACATTTTTCGCACAGAATTGACCCTCATTCAAGTCCATGGGCAGCACTTCTCTTGGCCACTGAGTTCTGTTTTTTTTTTTAATTGAGCAGCTGTGCACACTTGGGTACCACAAGACATCTCTTTAAGACAATGCCAAACCTACACAGCCACGCACAACTTCAATGATGTGACTGTTGACGGTGTTTATAATGAATGAATAATCGCAGAACCCTTTCGAATTGTTTGAGGAACATTATATGACTTACTTGCGATGCTATTCACGTGGTGTGACACATGGGGCTGTTCTACGCTTTTTAATCTTCAACTTGTAACGCGCTGCCGGATATTACATCAACCAAAAGAAAGAAAGGACGACGCAGACTGATGCGTAAACTAACAAGTTCCTTCATTAGGGTTTTGCCACGCTGTGTTAGGTCTGTTAACGTGAGCTCTCGCCGGACGCGACGGCTGCATAGGTTGTTTTTTTTTTCAAAGCAGCTCAATAACTGGCATCGTCACTTTGGTAAAACATTAGACGACCATGCGAAATCCCTCGGTCAGCGTATGATGTTCCCTGTATAACCCATGCTTACTACGCAAGCTTTTGATGGCTGGAAATACGTATACAGGAACTAATCAGTTGGTCGACTCAATACAACAACTGATCAGTTTGAGCAACAGCTGTGATTATCATAGAGTTCTCCCAGGAAAAGGCACATTGTCTTATTTTTTTTATTCAAAGCATTTCATAGCAAACTTCGGTGACTTGAGCGTATCTATCTATCTATCTATCTATCTATCTATCTATCTATCTATCTATCTATCTATCTATCTATCTATCTATCTATCTATCTATCTATCTATCTATCTATCTATTCGCCTACGAATTTTAGCTCTCCTGGCCGTTTCGATAAGGGTATTGATACCAAACTTAGTATGGCATAACACGATTGTAGGAAGACCATATTTGACTATCTATCTATCTATCTATCTATCTATCTATCTATCTATCTATCTATCTATCTATCTATTCGCCTACGAATTTCAGCTCTCCGGGCCGTTTCGATAAGGGCATTGATACCAAACTTGGTATGGCATAACACGATTGTACGAAGAACATATTTGACTATCTATCTATCTATCTATCTATCTATCTATCTATCTATCTATCTATCTATCTATCTAACTATCCATCTATCTATCTATTCGCCTGCGAATTTCAGCTCTCCGGGCCGTTTCGATAAGGGCATTGATACCAAACTTGGTATGGCATAACACGATTGTACGAAGAACATATTTGACTAGTCATAACATAAAAATGATGACATGCATGTCATGAATGCCATGATTTACCTTTCATGGTCTTGCTGCATTTGCGGTGGTTTGGTTCAGAAGACATGTTGCAAAACTGGTATGGTATGACGTGTTTACACGGCGAACACAAGCGACTGACGTCAACATAAAAATCATGACATGCGTGTCATGTAACAACGTGACTACATGCCACGCTCATGATGCGCTTGCGGTTGTTTCACTTTCCACGCAAGCCAAGACGTACAATCCTCCCCACCACGAGAAAATGGCACGTGAGTGAGCGTCCAGTGGCTTTACATCAACACCCTCCCCTCCGTGAGGCAAAGTACGTGTGGCAGATGAGAGCGTGTGCCACCACGTCGTAACAATGTGGCGACATCCGCTCATTGTGCCATCTTGCTGGTAATGCTGATAGCACGACAATTCCGCCTCTAGGTGCCCATCACCAGGGGTAAGTGGCAGATATAAACAGCTTGCCGTTTGACCGTCGCCGGATGTGCTGCTTCGTGGCTCAGTGGTTAATGCCTTGAAGTCACGTTTCAGAGGTTACAAGTTTGACTCCGCACACCGGAGTTTTTTTCTGTATTTTCTTTTCTTTTTTGAGTTTTCATATATATAAATACTACACATATACGGTGAGTGACGCCGATTCTGACGCCTGCGGTGAAATCCAGCCCAGAGTGTCCATATAACATCTATCACAATAAAAGTTGACGTCGGCAGCGTTGGCACGACGAATGCAAAGAATAAATGTCGGGGTCCCAGCAGGAATCGAACCCCAGCATGCTGCATGGAAATCGAGAATTCTGCAACAGAGCCACATCAGGCCTCGGAACTGCCTTTTAAATAGGACCTAATGTTCGTGAAACAGCAATTATGGTTGCAGTGCGGGCTATCCATTATTACAGACATCACATATGTACTCCTGTGCTCCTATGATATAGCCCTCACGTAGGCTTAACGTTAATTGTGGTTAGGTGCCTTCCGCTGAAGTTTATTTATGTAGCAGTATGCAGGGCTACCATTTTCGCGAGCCTCAGTGCTTCGTATCAGCTGATCGCGTCTGGTGTTGCTAATACTCATACTGCTGTTGGCCTCACTGAGTAAGTGCAAACAACTGGTTATATAAACATGTCCGGCTGTTCAACATATATCTGTGCTTGCAACAGTTGTACATATATTTAGTGTCCCTTATTAGCGTGTCACTCAATAAAAAAATTACAACTTGGTCACCTTTTATCTGCATGCTTCGCGTAGCGTCGATTACCAAGGTACGTGGGATATCTGGCAAATGTTTTTTTTTTGTCATTTTTAGTTTTTTTTTATTTAGAGAATCACTCCTCTTCTTCACTTTTTTTAGTCTAAAAGAAATCCCGCTGCTCAACTTCTAATAGTAAGATATCTCACTAAATACTGTATTGTTTGAATAACTTGAGTATATTTATTTTTCTCTATTGCAGTTGTTTAGGACGATACAGTGCAGACCAAGCTGCTGTATAGCTCATTATTTCTTGCATTTTTGTCCGACGTCAGCTTAAAGGAGCGTTGTGCGATGTCCACTCGTGCATGGAAGGATGGTGCATGGGCATTTGCAATGATTTTTGTATACAACTAGCACGAATCGCAGACACGACGGGCATGAAGCTCTTTTAAAACCGATAAAATAATTTGCAATTCTTTACTTCAAGTGATCCACCAGCGACGAGTAGAATGTTTCGCTGACCTCGGGTTGACTTAATGTCTCCAACAGTAGAGTATCTAGTACTCTGAATCACTAACCGCTATTTCTAAGCTCATCCGGTGAACAGGGACAAGCTTCCAGCTGAATTCCGCAGCATCCTGAACTAGAAACACCACCCACCTTGAGCGACGTTGCCATCATCTCACTTTTGCCATCATCAATCCTGAGATGAGCGACGTTGCATCATCTCAGGATTGGTGGATGTACATGAGAGTTATAATTACGCCGTTATCTTAATCTTATTGCTCCTAAGTAGCGTTTTGATAAATACTACACGGGCCAAAACAATCATTTGCAACCACATCTGTACACGAATAACAAATGTAAACGAATTTCAGTAAAACTAATTGTACACCATCCACTTCTCGGGACTTTAGAATCTTCCGAAGAGAAAAACTTGACGCTCTCTATCCTGGTCTTCAGTGAGATCCATCCTTTCAGCGCGAGTCTCTGACAACAGCACAGCTTAAACGTGAAGCTGTTGTGGTATTGCGAGACTGCCCCATGCTAGAAACAACGTAAACACATTACATTTTTTTCAATTTGCATGTTAATTAAATGAGCAGTTTCCTATTCTCAACTGCTGGTAAAACTTGCAACGGTCCGAAAAGTTCGAATGAAACGCACTTCACAGTTTAGGCCTGGTAAAAACAAGAACTGTTTATTTTGTGGAACTTCGCTCGCAAATGCATATTTATCAAACAGGGTTTTCTCGTGCCTTTTCTGGTGCTTCTTGTTAATTAGAGTTTTGCAAAAATGTCACATAATCCGTTATGCCCTTGCCTGGCACAACTGAAAATTAAAAGCATTTTATTTTTGTATAAGTCGATTATATACGCTGGACCGCGCACATCTTGCCATTACTCTCTTCAAATGAGAGAGAGGAATAGTGATTTGGGCAGAAAAGGAGAGGAATAGAAATGACGTTATTTCCTGCCTTCTGCAGTGGAGCATGGCTGAGAGCATTAGGGGAAGGGCTAGGGGATGTAAAGATGATAAAAAGAGATTGGTGATTGATATGTGGGGTTTAACGTCCCAAAACCACCATATGACTATGAGAGACGCCGTAGCGGAGGGCTCTGGAAATTTCGACCACCTGGGGTTTTTAACGTGCACTCAAATCGGAGCACACGGGCCTACAACATTTCCGCCTCAATCGGAAATGCAGCCGCCGCAGCCGGGATTCGATCCCGCGACCTGCGGGTCAGCAGCCGAGTACCTTAGCCACTAGACCACTGCGGCGGGGCTATGATGATAAAAAGAGAAGACAGGAAGGAGTGAGGTTCATGACAAGGTAGTATATTCTCAGCGCAGACGGGTGCACAAAGACACTCGGCTACACGGCGGCGGGGACTCGAGAAACCCTCGCAGAGCCGGTGTGTTCGAGTGAAAAAGAAAAAGGAAGTCCTTCACAGCAGTCACAAGACACCGAGCAGAGGATAGAGGCTCACTATCACACATCGTTCTGCGGCCCGCGCAGGGCAGGAGCAAATGATGCGCTCCAATGTTCCCCTATTGCCACACCTGCGGCGCGCTGGCGATGAACAGTGGCACCCGGAGATATGTGTACCGCAAACCACACGCTGCCGGTCCGCAGGCGAAGCAGCAACCACGCTGGTGTTTCGCCACGCTGGTTTCTGGTATTCAGGTGGGCAGTTTGACTTCGGGAGCTACTATCAATGGTTTCAGCCGTATGGGTGACTAGGGTGTCACTTTCGTGGGCTGCCTTAGCGGTGGAGTTGACCTCCTCGTTCCAAGTTTTTCCCGACAACGCTTTTGACCAGTGTATACACAGTATTCTGGCTCGATACATGAAAGTCAGCACGCGAGTACGCGGCGATTAGCTTGAAACCACAGTTTGATTGATACTCCCACGCGCTAATAAAAATGAAGTGCAAAGGGTGCCGCTTTTCTGAGAACCACTCCTACTCCCACCATGCATCTGTTTTTACCGTGCGTTGTAAGGAGTAAGAGGTTCGACGGCAGGTATGGTGCGTTTTTTTAGGGTAGCTGGCTCCCAACTGTCATCCGCATAGCCAATCTGTGCCAGTGAGGCAACGAATTTTTAGAGACAGAACAAAGGTTTGTTTGCATGATAAAAAAACTACTGTACAGAGATTCAGCTCTTATGTACGAAATGTCTTCGGCTTTTATAGCCCGTTGATTCCTTACGTGGCAGTCTGAAGAAGGCGGTGACGACTGTTGCCACGAATCAGGTGACGTTAAGTTTCAGTGATCCAACCACCAGAAAGGGTGCAGATATTGGAACACTCGGCTTATGAGGAACACAAGCGGAAGTGTCCAATAGGTAACATGAGCCCAACTCATGAATGACGCACCCTGCTCATGCCTTGAAGAATTCGCCGGGCGAGGGGGTCGAGTCCGGTGGAGAGGGAAAGTCGAGGTCCTCTGAGGAGAAGATGGCCGCTGACACGAACGTCAGCAGCGGTTTATGGCTGCATTCTGCTGCAATGTATCAGAGGTTTTTCGAACACGGCAGTCCAGGAGCTCAATCCCTGAGAACTGCTACTGCTCATCAAAGCAGACATCATGATTATTTCTCCAGGAGGTGTACCCACATTGAGAGAAGTTGTTTCCAATCTTAATTAGGTCCTGGCTAAATGCTGGCTACTACCAGGAGACCAGGCAAAAAAATTCTTTTTTTATATCCAGCACTATAAACGTAACCTGAATAGGAGTATAGGGAAACCTCTCATGATGAGCCTTGTGAGGAGGTGAAGGTAAGCGCGTTACTACTGGAGTTACAGATGCAATGAGGATAAAAAAAGAAACAAAAGAAAGCCCTGACATGTGAATCTTGTTATCCAGTTTATCCGCGCTGTTTTCTGATATGAAGCCATGGGATTTTTTTAGGTACGATAGTCTTTCTTGGGAACCTTCAACGGAAAAATTTTGGTCCGACTGTCTGTCTGTCTGTCTGTCTGTCTGTCTGTCTGTACATTTGTCTGTTTGTTTCCTTAACGATACCTCAAACAGCACCAAACTGCCAACCCCATCCGCAGCGCCCACCAATATTGCTCAAGGTTTAGCGTTCATAGTTGTGCGATTGTCAATTAAAAAAGCGAATATTGCGCATACCTGAGGCACCATAACAACATGTCTATGTTTTGTATGTCTGCCTTTATATTAGAAGAGGCACACACAAGTAACTCTAAGGACTGTAGCGTTTAACGCGCTGCGCTGACAGTGCAACGCGATGCTCAAGGAGGTGTGTCCAACGCTTTGCTACGACGGCACGGTGGTGGCACCTGCCCGTCGCTTTGCATTCTACAGCTTATCACCTCCGTGACTGGCGCGCAACCTTTTCCGCGGTCGCGCATGCCTTCGTTTTCGAAGATAACAGCCAGATTGCGCTCGTGTATAACGTGCCTAGACGCGCTTGTTCGCTTCCGTTACACGCTCGAGGCACTCTAGCGCAGCGCCTTCAGAATACCATTCATCGATTTTCTTGCGGAGAACATCAAATAAACGTTCTGTTCCCTCTCTCCAGAGGCAAGACTATCGTCTTTCGACGACAATTACAGTGTAACATGTAGATTCGGCCAATTTTTTCTTTATAAAAGCGCAGGACACCACTTCATACCTGACTTTCACCCTATACCTCCTTTCACCCTATACCCAGAGAGAACAATCTTGGCGCTGCTCAAAGCTCAATAGAAGTATATTGTGTTCTTTGAGCGGGAAGTTTATTTAGGTAAACTTGAGTGTAGAATATTGAGGCACGTGCTTCATCTTTGTTTTACGCAAATGAAGACTGAAGCACTATCATTAGGGCAGATTACGTACTAAAGCATTACCAGTAAACAGTAAACGTGGTAACAAACAACTTTTCGATTACTTAAAGTCACACTTAAGCATAAGAATGAAGAAAAATAAATTGAAACGCAAACACAGTTACGATAGAGAAACAAATGGAAATATTTATTATGTTCGAATGAACATCCACTGTCGGGAAGATCCAGTTACGTTTTGTGAAATAAATGATATTTCTTACCAAATATTCTACCTACGTCGAAGGTAGTTGAGGGGGACAGGACTTGGGAGAGTCTTTAGCAAGGTCGCAGAGTCAGTCTTTTGGGAGATCTTAACTACTCCCAGCTTTCTCTTTCATACTTGTGCGTTTATACCATACTGATATGTGGTGAGTCACGAGAGTGATAGTGCTACTTGTTCAACTAATGGGCTACTTTATGATTCATTGATCAATGTATTTGGCCTGTGATACAACAATAAGATAATAAACCCACTAGTGTGCCATAGAGGCAGATAAAGTTTCTTTTATCTATGAGAGATGCCCTTTCTCGGAACTACTCACACCGGCATAGACATACTTTCTTCTATTGTGCGTTGGGTGTAGTGTATCAGAAGACCAGCAACATGTTTCGTTTGAATGAAGGCGATATACGTCTAGACAGTCTCTGAACATGACATTACTTCTTGAACAAGACTCATGCTCAGAACATAGAACATATTGTGGGCCAATGTCGCAGCCACAGCCACGCGTGACGTTGCGCGAAAGCTCTGTTACGTTTCGTGCCAGACATGATCTTTAACAATATTTTGCAAACCATGAAGTGTGTGTGTGTGTGTGTGTGTGTGTGTGTGTGTGTGTGTGTGTGTGTGTGTGTGTGTGTGTGTGTGTGTGTGTGTGTGTGTGTGTGTGTGTGTGTGTGTGTGTGTGTGTGTGTGTGGGTGGGTGGGTGTGTGTGTGTGTGTGTGTGTGTGTGTGTGTAAGAGTGGGTGTGTGTGAGTGGGTAATGCTGCGTGCATTATTTTCACGATTGCTATAGCATTCGTGGACTTGTATATTGAACATCATCATATGTTGTAAATTAGATTAATCATGCCCATGGCCTGATGAACAAGCCCACATTTCCTGTTCATTTTCTTTTTTGTGAAATGTTTTGAAGCTAAACCCAAAAAGTTACCCTCGACCATCAGCGGTGCTACGAAGTCGAGGAAAAAAGTGATCATCGCTGGTTAATCATGATCGCTAGGTGGTGACTTCACCTGTGAAGTCATCCACTTTACCTGTGAAGACAGTAGCATGGAAATAGAAAGACACGATTGGGCAGGAAGTACGATACATCATCGCACCGTAGCGTGCCTCGTTTCGATAAAACTGACATGTTTGTTTTAGGAAGGTAGCCGTTGCGTCATACTATAAGTTACACTTCAACGCCAATGTAGTAAATGTACCTATAATGTGCACAGAATTATTCCATTTACAAAAACACACATTCCCACCTAATAACGCTTGGCCAATTACTGCAGCGTAGACAGATACTCACCGAGTGCTTCGCATGAAACTGCTTTCCACGATGCGTGGATCTGCCAATGTGTTTTTCCCCTCAGGTAGTTTTTCCCTGCATCTAACGTCAGATCTTCAAGTTTGTTTGTTTTTTCACAACATTCTACATGTGCGACAGCAGAGTGCTTCTGGAAACACGCAGGTGATGAATGCTGGGTACAGAATTCTCCCAACAAAGCAGCATCTTCGTATCTTTCATTAGTGCTAAGGCATACCTACTTATCTTTTTCGAGGTTTGTTTAACTTCACGGCTGCTGCGAACACTAGACTGCGCATTTATTGTTATTTTGACATTGTTACTTAGCAAGACTAGCAAAAACCGAGTGACGAGGGCACATGAAGGCAGAGCCTAATTCGCGCAAGCTTATAACCTGCTGCAT
Source organism: Rhipicephalus microplus (assembly GCF_043290135.1). Lineage (NCBI taxonomy): Eukaryota > Metazoa > Arthropoda > Arachnida > Ixodida > Ixodidae > Rhipicephalus > Rhipicephalus microplus. The sequence continues at coordinate 104,944,154 of NC_134702.1, read as the reverse complement.
CATCAAGTAAACCACTTTTCGGGTAAAAAAAACAACAAAAACTTGACGCACTACTTCAGCATGAGACTAAGTTTTATCTCTAGGCGAACATTAAAGACAAGCTTTCTTGCATTGGCAAACAAAGCAAGTGAAGCTGCTTTGTTTTGGTTGCACCTTTTATCTTTCATTAGGTGTTACAAAGATGAAGAAACCTTTAAGAAGTAACCCCTCTCTCAACACCTGGCTGCAAGTGTTTATCGCTCAAACCAAGTGGTCGATAATGCGTCCCACGGCCGGCATATTCTCCCGCAAACGCAAGAGGAAGCTTGAACTTCCAAACTTTCTCAGCACGTGGAAAACTCAATATACCGGCTTTGCGGTACGTGTTTTCATAAAGCTGAGTAGCCGACCGCGTTCTTTCATATTACTTTCCTTGCAAGTGGCGTCTGCACATTTCGTTTTCTCGCCACTTGACCTTTTCTGCCCACATTATTACGACAGCCAAATCAGTGCGCTTGAAAAGAGGAAATTAACCGAGCTGCTCCTTGGAAACGTCGGATAAATGAAGTGCACAAAAGTGAAACACCTACATTATAAAAAGTTCATGAATGTTGCGTATGCTTACTTCCATTGCAAGTGGTATAGTTCGAACAGCCCATATTGCGCAAAGTTTCAGGTCAACTTGATATATTTTTGGTGATATTCGAAACAATTTCATCACTTTTATTTTGCTTCGATTGAAATATGCACGCTTGTTTTATGATTTATGTTTTAAATGGTGCTGACGCTTGCCTGCTTTGCCTCGTATAATAAAACGACGAATGGCTTAATAAGCATGCAAGATAATAAAGGATATATCCCAGACTTGCACTTATGTTCAGAATACCTCACCGAAGTCCTCACTCAATGCAATTGCTTGTGAAATTGAGGGTGGATAATGACTGGTACGTACGAATCATGATGTATACTATATATATATATATATATATATATATATATATATATATATATATATATATATATATATATATATATATATATATTTATATATATATATATATATATATATATATATATATTTATATATATATATATATATATATATATATATATATATATATATATATATATATATATATATATATATATATATATAACATTTGTGTACGTTTGCACGAGTGTGTGCGGAAAGTTACTGCGTTAACGTTGTATACTCAAGGACTTGAACAGGCTGGTCTACTGTCCACTGTTGGAACACTCTAAGAAAAAGATTCAAAAGCTTGTTATAGAACAGCGATTCTCTTTGGGTAGTCACTTGAGCCCTTGTTGAAGGTAAAAGCAGAAAAAGACAGTTAAGACTTTGATGAGTCACAGCACCGTGAAATGCGCTTCGATTATCGATTACCTTCCGCGAATAAGGCGTCACCATATACGTCATATATATATATATATATATATATATATATATATATATATATATATATATATATATATATATATATATATATATAGCGCATATTTGTTGTTCGGTGTCGTGTGGTTATGGAGGTTTCACCAGCTGAGCCCGGCGCCGGTGTGTCACCGCCGGCTCGGCCCCTCTTCTTGCTGACGCTACTCTCTGCCTCCTCCGTCTTTCTCAACGCGTAACGTTGTTTGCGATGTTCGTGCGTCTTTCAGTTTTGAGTTCGAGCCAACATGCGTCTTTCTTGGCGGTCGCATCATGCTCCCTGCTCGAAGCGACGCTTGCAGTGAGGAATGATAATGGAGTTGCGTACACGAACAACGTTCGCCTGTTAACGGTGTGTACTGCATTCGTAGACTAATTACACACATTTAGCTGGGCGTCTGCAGCAGCTCTGTGGAAGCCGGCTACCTGCCATTTGCTACAGTAGCTCGCGTCCGCGGGGTGTTGCACCTGCGCAATCAAAACAGTCGCTTAACGTGTTGAGACCGCTATGCACGTTGCTGTGTAAGTGATTGTACTACTTATGAAATGAATGATGTAGTCACTTATCAAAGGCGATAATTTTCTAATCGCACATTATGTCTTCATTGATGAAGGTGCTTGAAATTTTTTGAGCTGCGCTCTACTTTACGACATAGCAACATTTCCATCGATACTAAAGTGTGCAGCCTTCTTCCTCGCGTGCACCCTCAAAACGAAAAGTGGGTGCGTGGGCTGGTGCCCGGTGGGTGCTTTGAACCTGGCCGCGTTGTCCAGAAAGGTACTGCTACTTTTCATTCCAAGGACGACCGGCGCGCTCGAGGAAACAACATGCTGGGTAGCCGACACCATGCTTCGACAGTGGAAACTACGAATATGACTCATCACAGCTCTAGGACGTGATCATACTGTCACATTCAACTTCGGTGAATTAGATGAGACGACCATAGGTGCAGTGACTGGCTCCCAGTGAACGCTATGAACCGAACTGTTTTTCATGCAAGTTAGTTCAAAGTATTCTGCAGTAAAATACTAGCGATCCATTCTTTGTCCAGTTGACGTTCCCACTCTGCCTCAGTGCTTTTCTGTAATGTGCAAAAAGTTGTACTATCGTTACTATTGCTTTCTGGCGATGTGAAACCAAATCCAGGTCCAAGTGACCGAGAACTACTCTCGGAAATTTTTGCTGTTGAGAAAAGTGTGCTAAAATATTAGATGGCATAGAGTAAACAATCAAAAATGTTGAAAATTCTGTGTTAAAGTGCCTAGAATTCAGAATAAGAATTGACAGAATACAAAGTAGTATTCAGACATAAGAAGGAAAACTTCTTCACTTTCATAACCGAAGTAGGCGCGATATTCTCATACTTGGCGTTGCAGAGAATAAAAGTGAGCTTGATCATTTACAGAAAAAATCGTTGAAGAACTACTTAGGGAAGCATTTGGCATACAGGTTTCGTTTGTTGAGCGGCTGCACAGATTGGGGCGTAAACAAGATAAACCAGACCCAGTAACCATGACGTTTATCAATCACCGCGATAAGCTAAACGTGCGAATAAATCGGTCGAAGCTAAAAAACAAAATCTACATATTACTACCTCGGGAGACTTCTCTGCTATCACAAAGCCCATAAGGTAAGCAACTGTGGGAAAGCTCCACTAAAGAAAAAGCCCCTGGAAGCAAAGGGCAGCCTGTTTACGACAATAGAGAGTTTTAGTACTGCGTACGTTGCGTACGTGGCGGCGTTTCGTACGTAGGAACGCCACGTTCTGCGTAGTGTACATACGCAGACCGCAGCGCGCACGTATCGCGTTACGTACGCAGCCGCTACGTACGCACGCTTGAGATGCGTGCGTGCGTACGTATGAGGTGATCGCGCCGCTCTCTAACAAGGTCGCGAAAGCGCGAGACTTCGTTTTGCAAAATGGCGGCATCAAAGGCAAGCACTGACTGGCTCTGTGGCTCAAAATATGGCCATAATCTGGCTATAACACTTGAATTGGCTCACATTGGCTGTCAGCAACACGTGCTTCTATTTTGATCTACCAGATGACGCAACACGCTTCACGCTCGTTACGTACGCGGGTACTACGGCGTACTAAAAGCCTATTAGTGGCAAAGGACGCCACGTAACGCAAGGCGCTTGCGTGATGCGTACGTTGCACCATTCCGCAGTACTAAAACTCTCTAATATCAAGATCAGCGGTAATATGCACATGTGGGACGATACTAAGATAAGGGTGCAGGTTCGTGAACATAGTAATGAAACTCGATAATCTCAATGACCTTATCAGCAGCTGAGAGCGTTTAGATGCTTGAATCTAAATACTCGCAGCATGTATTGAATGAAATAGACAATCTGGAAAACATTATTATAGCACAAAATTGAAACCTGGCCACGCAGTGGCATCGCTGAGGCTGAAATTACACTTGCTCACTACAAACTTCTAATATGTACGACAGAGACTTCCGAGGTGGTGGAGAAGCTATTTCATTTTCCGGAACCATTTAAGCTCAGCTAGCGGACCTTCTGAAATTGAGTGTGTGAATGCAAACGTTTTCTTCGATGAAGGTAATTCAAGTATTGCAGGATTCTACTACCCCTTGAACACCGATGACACGTTCTTTGATCAAATAAATGAGTTTTAGTGCCGATATATAAACAATGCGTGCAATTCGCTCCGATATTTAGAAGCCAGCGACTTCTATGTGCGTTTAATAAGCTGGACTCAGGATTTCCGAGATCCACTCTACAGAGCTTCTGAACAACGTTTTGGCCACGTTTTATTTCACAAAGTACCACAACTGGTGAGGGAGCCCATTCGAACTCAAAGGAACAGCAACTCAGTTCTGGACCTATTTCATGTTGACAGCGGAATAATGCGCCGCAACCCTCAGGTTCAGGTACTTGAAGGCATATCTGATAACAAAACTCCTAACTACGAAAAGAGGTTTAACGAAAAACAAGATTCGAAAGAGGAAGATTTTTTTTATTTTCTGTTGTGCCAATGACGTTGACATTTTATATGCTACGGACAAAAGTTTTTTTGCGAGTTTACTTGGTATTACGAATCTGCTGAACATTCAGCAGGTCACTGGTAGTTTTTTTTTAAATCTGTGTCAAAATGCATACATAATTTTGATCCATGCAAACAAAAAGTACTGGTAAAAACTAATCATTGGAGAATAAAAAATTATGCGGATGAGTAGTAAGGCGAAGATAGAAAACAGCAGGAACGACGGCCCTCAATAAACAGCACAGAAAAGTTCCTAAAACTGCGCGTATAGCTCAAATGCATTATCTCAAAAGCTAAAGACCACTATCAGAAAGTGTCTTTAACAAACGGAACTCGTGCCGCAGTGCCGAAATCGACGAATAGCCATAGCTTGCCATTTACCAAGTGAACAGTCAACCACGGGGCGAGCGCTAGATGGATGGGCTGTTCACCGCATGTTGTCGGCGGCTCGCAACTTCGGTGTGCCCGTGAAGAGTTTCAACATTTAGGTCGAAGCTCGTAATAGCATCACCTAATCGGTCGTCCTGCCATCTCGCGTAGCCAGCATATTGACGGAGGCAATGTTGATAAGTGGGTGGAGGCATCTGTTCGTCCAGTGTGTGTTCTACTGTGATATGGGCGAACGGTAGGACGGATGGATGGATAAATGGATGGATGGATGGATGGATGGATGGATGGATGGATGGATGGATGGATGGATGGATGGATGGATGGATGGATGGATGGATGGATGGATGGATGGATGGACGGACGGACGGACGGACGGACGGACCGACAGACAGACAGACAGACAGACAGACAGACAGACAGACAGACAGACAGACAGACAGACGGATGGACGGACGGACGCACAGAAGGACAGACAGACAGGCAGGCAGACAGACAGACAGACAGACGGACAGACAGACAGACAGACAGACAGACAGACAGACAGACAGACAGACAGACAGACAGACAGACAGACAGACAGACAGACAGACAGACAGACAGACAGACAGACGGGCGGATGGCCAGACCGATAGACTGACAGACAAGTCATCCTAAAACCTGTGAACATGTTGAACAGTACGAAGAGCGTGAAACGGCTGTCAAAGAAAAAAATAATAGGCAAAATGGCCGGTAAACTGTGGCTACTCCTATGTCCTTTGATAATTTTCAGAGTTAAGATGCGAGTTGCTCGAAAAACTTTGCACTCTTACCAACAACCGCATGCTATTTGGTGCCCAGCAGCCATTCGATAGTGTCTATGAAGACACCAGTGTTATTTTGGAAGGGGTTTAGCGTCTGTCTTGAATGTGCAACATGTAAACAGAAAGCCGAACAACGTGTTCATTGAATGAATAGAAATTTTGCAAACTCCTAAATAAGTTGTGGCATGGCGAAATGGGTAAAATACTTGGTTGAGTATCTGAAGGTGGCGAGTTCGTATTGTCTAGACAGACTGACCTAATTTTTTCATATTGCTTTTTAACGCGTCAGTGCGCTCTTTATCACTTCTTACACTAAAATATTTATGGCGACTAGGTGCCCCCGTTGATTGATATTTGGGATTTAACGTCCCAAAACCACCATATGATTATGAGAGACGCCGTAGTGGAGGGCTCCGGAAATTTCGACCACCTGGGGTTCTTTAACGTGCACCCAAATCTGAGCACACGGGCCTACAACATTTCCGCCTCCATCGGAAATGCAGCCGCCGCAGCCGGGAATCGAACCCGCGACCTGCGGGTCAGCAGCCGAGTACCTTAGCCACTAGACCACCGCGGAGGGGCTAGGTGTCCTCGTTTTAACAGTGTAAGCAGTTTTGCTCAGTGTGCCCGGCGCCTCCCAGTAACACACCGCTCCAGCATCCCAGTATCCAGCACGACACTGGGCCGGCATGGGACAAGACTCTGACACCCAGTGGCACTGGGTTTCGTAGTTGAAATCGGGATAACTTTTCATGTAACGCACATGCCACAAAGAGAGAACGCACTTTATACTAACACCTCACCCTGTATTGTAGGAAGTACTGCATACAAAACGTTACCATATCTGCTTCACTTCGGCATTTCGTTTTGCAAAGTTTATCAAACGAGCGGTAATAAGAAATATGATATCAGTACTTCAAATGACTTGTAGCATGCTATTGTATCTAAATCATGAGATTTATCACCTCGATGGTTGTTATAACGATTCAAATACGCGTTATTTGCACAGCTTCGCTTAGAGAACCTAAAAGCATGTACCTAAGATCTGGCTGCAGAAGTAACCATCATGCAAGCGTATGTCTTTTACCTAAGGGTAAATGTTTATTAAATTATTCGATAAATATTCTCTTTTTTGAGAAAGCTGTCCGATTCAGTGCGTGTGTGTGTTGGGTTCTCATAAGGCTTGCTCAGTGCTCTTCTACATTTGACGTTTATCGGAAGTTCCTTTGTTCTGCTCTTTAGGATATGGAAGCACATGCTGTCAAGGGGCATAATGTTTTGTGGGATAGATCATTTGTGTTGAAGAGGTCACTCTTCATGGTGTTACAGCCTACTTTGCAATGTGCTGTATATATGATACTGATATGTGATTTGCAGAAAAATGTTATGGGATAATCAAACTTTTCGAATTACACTACTTTCTGGAGCGTGTTTTGCAATGCCATGCTTGTTTTATAGGGTGGGACCTGGCGGGATGAAGTTTCTTTCCTACCGAAGGCCTGCAAGTGACAAATGAAGCCTTTATAGTGTAAAAGTAAAAAAAAAACAATTGATGTCATATCAACGGTACTCGCACTTTCTCTTTAGACATCCGTTCACTGACGCAGGAAAGGGTGCGAAGCCGCGATAAAAGCGTTAGCTTTGAGGATAAAAACTCCCATTTGGTCTTAAGCTGCGTCTACAGCCCCTACACAGAAACGATTGACTGCGCGTTTTACGGTTTTCGCGCTTTGGGGGCCAACGTTCCACTTGCAACAAATGAGATCTATAGGGCTCCGAAGAAAATATAAGGCGATAAATGGCAATAAAAAGGGGAGGGGCGATTACCTGTTGTCGTCAAGTTGCTGGCCTGTCAAGTGAAACCAGATTTATGGAATTTCCCGCGGTTTGTCGGCCGTTGGCGTTAGAAGACAGATATCTGTCAGGTCTCACCCTGATACCCCAGAAAGTGCGTGCTTTCGATGAGAATTTGTGCGAGCGCGACCACGTCTTTGATACAATGGTAGGTTAGAAGAGAGACAAAACCTTTTATTCCGCCAACCCCAGCGGCGTTCCAAGAAAAAAAGCGTAAACCAGCCAAAAAATGCACTTGTTATACCATTAGGACCAGTCCTCGATGTGGCAAGTATTAGCCGCCTACAGAAATTTTTTTATTTTTGTTCATGTTTTAACGTAGGAGTGTGAATTCTAGGATCACGAGAAGGCATGCGATTCAGTAGATATATCAGCAGACATGCGGACACTGCAGAATCAAGGTGTCGACGAAGCATATATACACATCCCTGGAAGGAATCTACAAAGCATTGAATGCCACCATAGTGCTCCAAAAATGAAAGTGACAGAATGCCAATAAAGAAGGGTGTAACAGAAGAGAATACGATCTCCCCAATGCTCTTCACCTCGTGCTTATAAGAAGTTTCCAGAGGCGTAGAGTAGGAAGAATTAGGAATACAAGGTAATGGAGAGTATTTTAGTAACCTGCGCTTCGCAGATGGCTTTACATTGCTGAGTAGCTCAAGGGACGAATTGCAATGCGTGATTACAGAAGTTTACAAGGAAAGCAGGAAGGAACGTCTTAAAATCAATCTGCAGAAAAAGAAGGCAATGTACAACCTCAGAAGAGAACAGCGCTTCGAGATAGGTTGCAGTGCCCTTGAAGTTGTCAAAGAGTACGTCTGTTTAGGACATGCAGTAAGCACGGAGCTGAACCACGAAACTGAAGCAACTAGAAAAATAAGACAGGGGTAGATCACATTCGGCAAGCATTGTTATTTTTGTAGTTGTTGTTGATGATGGTGGTGGTGGTGGTGGTGGTGGTGGTGGTGGTGGTGGTGGTGGTGGTGGTGGGGGTGGCGGTGGTGGTGGTGGTGGGTGTGGGGGTGGTGGTGGTAGATATCCACATTCCGTGTCTAAAACATGGCCTTGATAATATGGCTGATTGTTCGAGTTGGTGATACATGATCGTTTTGAAAATGAGAGCGCACTACATAGACGCGGAGAGAAAGACAGGGACAAGCGCTTGGTCTTGACGTACGTCGTATTCAGGTACTCCGTATTATATTTGATAAACTGCATTTATTTGAACGTGCGGCGTAAACAGAGGGGACGCACGAAGCGAAACGTAAACGACCACTACGCATGACAGCTCTGTGTGTCCTAATGGAGGCGGAGATGTTGTAGGCCCGTGTGCTCAGATTTAGGTGCACGTTAAAGATACCCAGGTGTTCGAAATTTCCGGAGCCCTCCACTACAGCGTCTCTCATAATCATATGGTGATTTTGGGACGTTAAAACCCACATATGATTCAAAGCTGTGTGTGTCCCGCTTTTTGGTCTCGGTTTGCATTTGGTACCATATGCCGAAAATATTGATACTCATATGACAGCTGATTCAGCATACAACTTTGATTAAAATGGTGTCACTGAAGCTTGGAGTCGAACTCTACCCTTTCCACCTTCACGTTTAGTGAAGCCGTAAATGCGGAGGCCCAACGGTGAGTTTAACACACACGCGCAATTTGGCATCACATACACGGTGTATATTCACCTCTATAGCACGTTCTCAATAACGTGTTTAGGGAGTAATACTAGTGCTGCAATTTGATTATCACAGAACGTATTTTTTATTCCGCAGAAAGGCTTAAGCATATTCAGTTAGCAAGCATGGTAAGCTAGATCATCTCTACTTCATAGAATCCATAAGTAAACGCCGTGGTGTCTTTCGGGGTAGGTTTGGACAATTCAATTCGTCAAGCATGTTTTTCCTGGAGAGCTATTGGCACACACCGACAGTAATTGCTACCTTTCAATGCCCAATACAACGCTATTTTGATACTGTGGAACGTTATTCGTACACGTGAAACGTAAGTACCGGTACTAAGGTAGCCTTTTATAGAACACCGGAAAGTGTAGCTAGCTCATTTACTGTTAGGTTACCATATAAATAGGCCAATTACTACTTAGAAAAGCAATATTTATCAGTTAATAAATTATTTCAGTTAGTTTGTGACGTCAAATGTTCATGATGTGGATATACTCATGGTCTTTAAAGAGTGAATATTACTCACGTGGATTATCTAACACTTTTCCCCTGCGAGCTGTTATAGCATCCATGAGACTTTTGTGAATTCTGGCACTGGATGAATGACACTTTTGTGGATGGATGACTCTGCCGTTATGGAACTGCACCGAAAAAGAAAAAAAAACTCGAAGCAATGGTTCACCATGACTGCGTAGTCTCGCATATGCACTGCAGTCGTGGTCACAACGTGAGGTGGCAGTCTAATTGAACTTATTTCTTTACTGGTCTCTTAATCTGAGCTTCGTCTTTTTGCTGACACAAAGCGGCCATTGCAGTTCGCACTTGGCTCAAGAAATGTCGGCGTCAGATATCAACAGAAGAGAAAAGAGTACGGAATTTCACTTTCTGTTCTTGAATGTCACCTGTGCAATACATTTCCCGTGACGGTTGACGAACCTAAGTTCTCTAGTGACCCAGTGACATATTCTGTCTCCATGAATATAGCAGTTGGTGTAGAGCACAAGCGCACAGATTCAAAGCGTCGCAATGCTCTTACATCAGTATTCGATTTCTCCTCAGCCGAAAGAAGCCGCGTTAAAGTAGCCTTGGAGCAGATGTAAGGCCTCTCCGGCTCAAACGAAGATGATATTCTCTGAAGCCGTTAAGCTTTCACCGAGTCAGTACGTTCGAAGCAACGTTATCCGGGTGTTGCACGAATGTTAACTTTCATTATCTCACCTCTCCACACTAATTACGATGCATTTACTCCTAGATATCCAGGAAACCTCGGCGGTTCACGCTGTACACTAAGTCTGAGGCGTAAGGGATGATGAATCTTGCACCAGGAGGCCTCCCGTATGATCAATAGAAAGTCATGCTGTATGTATTCTAGACAGAAACTAAGCTAGTCTTTTTTAAGGCGTTATGGAAATATTTGCGCAAACAGCTTGTAAAAGCTCGGAGTTCAATAGAATTCTATAGCACCTTCCTTGAAAGATTTCCTCGCATAAGAACATTATAGTTCGAGATGAAAAGGACCTGTATTGCTGCACGAGCAGTTTCTTTGAGGTTTTTACACGTGCTTCACTTATGCAAGTGCTCCTAGTATCTACGGAGGCGTAGCCCGCTTCCTAAGGTGAATGCAGAATAATCAAATACATGTAAGAGCCTTTCTCGCATGATCTTGCATTACGTACGTCGTTTTAGCATTTTTAAGGGTTTTCGACGGTTGAACGTTTTCAATATAGTATATTGTAATATTACTTTCGCGCACGATTTAAATATGGCCTAAATATGCACCTTCTGTTCAATGTGTAACAGCGCTGTATTGCTCCAGGATAGTTGGAGATAGTATAATTTATACATAATAAATAAATCCTTCCTTCGCGTTCAATAACGAGATCGTCAGAACTCGCATTAGCGGCGCAATTCCTGCAAAAGTTCTTGTCCCCGCTTGAATCGTTATCCAAGCTCTCTGTGAAGTAGTTTACTAAGGAGACGCAGACGTGATTACCATAAGCTGCAGGTGCCGTGAATCCTCCAAGCGTGCATCCGTGCGCCCGGAATCGGTAATGAAAAAAAGTAGAGCTGAATACTTGCTTAATATTCCTTGCCCATTCAAACAAGCCCTATAGCTTTTAAGTGCCATTTAATTATCTGCGGCTCTAAACGAATGTTTAAAAAGGCTAGCAATAGGTGAGTTGTGCTTTCTTAGTTGTTCAAATCCGTAAAATATTGCTTCTCATTTCCCTTATCTATTTTGGCAAGGTGACAATTAGGGTCAATGCATACCTGAAAGACGGGAACTATTTCGCTAGCATCAGTGTCTGACATTCATACCGATCATTACCAAGACTCTCAGTTGAAATAAGACACAAAAAAACTAGCTTTAGTGTAGCGAATTCCTTCACGTGTCATCGGATAAAATAATTTCTCAATGACAAGAAGGAGGATTAGAGAAAAAGAGAAACAAAAAAGAACAAAAGAAAAGAAACAAAGAAAGAGAGAAATAAAGGCGAGGGCACTCGTTTCTGCTACGTAAGCTGCATACATCTGCGTTCAGGTTACCGATTATCGTAGCTGATAGTATAATACAGAGGCTGCGCTAAAAACCTCGAGGGAAATCGGAAAGAGGAAGTGGCATTGAAAAGTCGCAATATATGGCTCACCTGCCTTTCGCGTCACACTTTCAGAGAACATCCAGCCAAATTCCGTGTCATGCTTTCAAACAACATCCAGCAAGCTATGCTCTTGATGCTCCTGAAAAAGCGGCATTGTTTGGGTTGTGTCGCAATTTCAGCCGTTGCTTCTGTTTAATCAACGCTAATAACAGAGCAAGTTCCTAATTATGCCCGCAAGAAATACAGGGCTTCAAGCCGATAAAACATATGGACAAGTTCACAGAATTGCTATGATTGAGTTTTCTCTCGAAGTGCGTGAATTTCCTGTATAGCAAAAGAAGTTTTCAAAAAGAATGATTTTAAATGGAAGGCTCAACGCTATCCTGCCACAGAGCGTGGAAGCACACCCGCGGAAGCTCGCTCAATTAAAAACTATAATGTGTCCAGTAAAACCACGTTAATACAGTCAACTTGAAGGAGGCCGTGGTATTTGTTCGTTATCATTGTTCTTACTAATAATCAATCTTCGGTGACCAGTGTTTTTTAAAAGACTGCAGCAGTTGTTTCACAATTTTATTGCGGCATTGTCTTGTGAATAAAAAAAAACGGCCTAATGAGCTGTACGCAAGAAATGGGCTGCCTTTGTGGTCTCACTCTTCTCCCGACAAGAGAGGCAAACAGTTCCTGCTTGTCGAAGATGAATATTATGAAAACGAAATCTAATTGGGCTTGATTAGACATACTGGGTCAAAAATATTTACGACAAATAGTCCCGTTATTTACTTCATGAAAAAGAATAAAACTGCTTCATTGAACTCTGAAAACTAACCTCAGTAGTTGTAAACTGAAAAGTTCTTAGATTAAACGAAATGACGAGAGAATTCATCTGCTCTGAAAACTAACCTCAGTAGTTGTAAACTGAAAAGTTCTTAGATTAAACGAAATGACGAGAGAATTCATCTGATACAAATAGTCTAGATTTATTTGAAGTTCTTGCCGATTTAGGGTTTATGTACCCTGGCAAGGTGAGCTATCGCAGTGCGTGGAGCACTCTGTGGTCAGGGTCCGTCTCCTGACCACTAGGGCCCAGTGAGAAGCACCGGCATAGCTGACGACGACAAAAAAAAAGAATGCGCGGAGTTCAGTGAGTGTTCTGTGGCACAGTCGAAGACAGTGATAGCGAGTAGAGCGTGAGTAGGAGGGAACGGCAGTATCGCAACACGACAGGTTCCGTGGCGGCCTCCTTCGATGCCACCGTAGTGCAGTCCGTCATACGGTCCTCTATAACGTCATCAATAAAGAATGCGTCGAAGCTGTCCTCGAGACTCTACATGTGCAAATAAAACCCGGCATGAACGGACGTGGAGGTGTGTCTCAGGCGGCTATTGTAGAACGCACCAACGCTCTGCCCTCCGTATTTTCCTGGTTAGCGAGGCAGCCGCGCTATGCTGCGTGTGTGGTGGTAGATGTGACACGGGCTGCACTACTCCACACCACTCCCACTGTTATCCTCTTAATATACACTATGTACCCATATATGAAATATTCTCAGTCAGTTATTTACTAACAATGTTTGACACCGAAGCAGCTTGGCTTTTAAAAATGCAGATTAAGCAGTATAGCAATTGGGGGTGAATGTTTTTGAATTTCTATACGAATTGTAGTATCACTGCCGGAGAATTTTTTTTACGTTGCCGTTTTAGTGTCCGGTATATGTATGTGTATAAATAGATAAAAGCCCAAAATATAAATGAGCTTGAGGAAAAATATTTTGAAGTGGGCCACCGGGATTCAGACCTGAGACCCACCGCTTCACAGCCTGCCACGTCATACATTTCTGCAACGTACATGCTTTTTGAAAAATTACCGGCGAATATTTACCGCTCGTAGTACGTAGATCTCGGGGGCGCTTCAGCGTACTACCCGTGTAGTAGTACCAAAGGCGCGCTTTGGAGTCTAGCTCCTAAATTTTGTTTCCATTGCTCTTGAAACACGCACTGAACGTGGCCTATTTATTTAGGTCACGATCTATGATTAGATCGTGACCTATTCACGATCTCCAACACTGAGGAGGCAATGTTTTGAATGCCCCACGTTGCAGGAGGCGCAAAGGTGTCATTGCACATGCCGCAGTTTTCAATACTGTGGTGCGTTCAATACTATTCTATACTGTTCAATACTGTTCAAAACACTTGCAGTGAGCTCATCAGACACCAAGAAAAAGCTTGACACTTGTGAGTTAGCGTTCATCCTGTGCGTTCTTTTTGAGCTTCCTAGCCTCCTTTGTGTTTGACCAGCATGGTTCCAGTGTTGAGCTATGACAGCTGGTATTTTCCGCTCGTCTTTCGTGCGTCCTATGCTCTGAAGCGATGATCCGTAAGTATCGAAGCTCTTCTCATTAATCATGTGACATTTTCACGTGTTGCTCTAGGATTCGGTGTTTCGCCCTTGCGGCGAAACTGTGACCATTTCGTCTCACTGTTCCAACACAGCTAAGACCAGGTGGACCAAATGAATGCCCTGGCGTCAGCATAATTCAACCTGAAGGCCACAATGGCAGATGCACATGTTTCATAAGATTATAACTGAAGGGGCCAACCTCTTACGGACTCATAGAAAGGTCACGTAAGGTGAAAGCGTATGGATAATTAGTGCTAATGCACAACTTCGCACAATAGGTCAAACCAGTGAAGTTTTAAGTTAATACTGCCCGTTTTCAGTATTTCCTTTTTCAACGACATAATTCAGTGCATATAGTCCCTAAGGTAAAGTTGTGTAGACACATGACACAGGCACTTGCACTAACTTGTTTCAAAAAAAAACACCTTTACTGAAACAGAGTAATCCCAGGTACTTTCAGTTTTATCGCTTGCAACACATAAGACAAAGAATGCATTATTTTTCAATGAAGTTACTTACAAAACATTCTGCGAAAACATACGGATCCGTAGCCGATATGGCTAGTTAGGGATTCGTTATGTTGTTAATTTAGCGAGTACAATCTTTACACGAAAAAATTCCATCGCAGACCACAAAAACGAATACGTTTATTGACACAGAATTTAGGTCAGACTTCCTGGTGTAGGGGATGGAAAGATACGATGGAGTCTGGACTCTCATGCTGTCAGGGTCTTCCGGGTCACTGTGCGATATTTGCGGTCAACGAAGGTGCCTCCCCCTGTTGTGCTCATTTGCAGGGTACTTGCGGCGTTAGAAATATGTGTCGACAGGTCGTTCTTCGTCATGGCATCACAAACAAGTGAGATGGCCTCTATTCTCCGTGATTCCTTTGTTCGCAGAGTATCATGGCGGCTTACGCTCGACATTCTTGTCTGAACACAGTGGGGGTCGTTGTGACACATGGCTGTTCCGGAGTGCCGTGTTTGTGTTATTTTACTGTTTGCTGCTCCTCCTTGGTACTTTTTCTGACGCAGAACAAAGTAAATCTCTGTGGAACAAAGACAGTGGAGACTGCGTGTCAGAGAGATGGGGTCAGCGATCTCGATACAATAGTATTATTCCTGAATTTTCACTGTTTGCCTGCCGTGTACTCATGGTTCATCTTCTAAATGATAGTCATGTGTGCACGATGGAGGATAAATAAGGTGACGAACAGCACTAACAGCTGCTTTCAAATTTTTTTACGTGTGGATGGTGATTATTTTAAAATAAGTGCAGAGTTTTGCCCCAAAATTACAGAGTAGACAATGGATAAATTGGTCTGTACTGCAAGCTTGCACGCTTATTTTTGCATCCTGGGGTCACAAACTGTGCCTCAAAAGCAAGGCGGGAGAGTGTGATCGTCTTTTACGCAATTTTCTTGATTGGTCACGTCTTCGAGTGAAACCCCCGACCACGTGTAATCAACAGCGCCATTTCGTAACCTCTGAGTCATCTTTGGGGCCATTTTGGGCATCTATGCTCGTAAATCTGAATAGAATAATTGCCCACTTTTTAGGACTCTCTATTTTCCTCGGCACTGAAATGCTGGAAAGATTCATAAGGGTTTAATTTAATTGTTTTTTTTTGTTGTTGTTGAAGACACCTTGGCTTCCCGAAGGCATTGAGTAAGGAGGGTTACAGGGAAATCAGAGGTTAACAGATAATAAACAACGTTGCGTGCACGTTAGTTATAGTAAGAAAAACAAGCGCAACAAAATTAGCAATATCAACGATCAGTTTCTCTGCATTTTGCCGTTTGCATTCTGCGTAGAGACTTTAACATTATGAAATTATACGAGTGACTGCCCTAGTATGGTTATTGTCGGCATATACTGAAATGTTTTTAAACGTAGCTCAATAAAGTGATTTCGTTACAAGTACCTAGGTGAGCCTATTATTGTGTGGCTAATAAGGGCGCAAAAAATCAGCTCAAAGTGTTGATCTAGTTTTTCCTCAATAAGAACATCGCCCTCACTTGTATACATAAAATGGTCCTAACCATCTGCATCCCTCACCCCTAATGTCATTTCCTCTGACAGTACGAGGACAGTACTCATGTTATCTGTAATCGCACTTCCCTGGGCGACGCGTCCATCGTATGCGATCCTTCCTTTGAGTGCGCGTCGTGGTCTATTTCTAATAATTCTCAAAAACCTGTCATTTTTACTTGAAATCAGTTTTCCGCATGCAGGGCGCTTTTTTCTATGATGCCCAGCTGAAGTTAACTATGGGTGGCTATAGCCTTCTTCTTCGTGCTCTTCAATATGACTGAACAACTATTGAGACAATAAAAGTGATGCATAATGACGCTGCGACGGAGAAACATTGCTATTATTTGCTTTCCTTAACAAAAAAAAAGAGAGAACTGTCGATTGTTGACAAAGTTCGTGCTATAGGTTACCTTTCGCCAACATTGCGAATGGACAAAAATATTAAACAAAATCAGTGCACCCTGACGTGAGAATAGACGAAGGACTATTGTACAGTTCGAGAAGAAGATGACAAGACTTACTTAAAGCTTTCTTTCTGCTTCCCATTTCGACCAACAGGAAAAGAGATGGTCGATATCTCCGAAGTGACCCAGCCTTTACCTGTAGTGTAGTTACTCGTGACCAAACGTAGTCACATTGAAACCACCCTGAAACAAACTTTCAAGTCTTTACAGGCTTCTCCTCAAACTGTCATCGCGATAAAAAACCGCCAAGTGTGCAAAAATGTTAACACAAGAAAAAAATCATGGCATATCCACGGAGTGAATGACCATGAGTGGGCGCCTGATTGATTGATATGGGGTGTCTAACATCCCGAAACCACCGTATGATTATGAGAGACGCTGTAGTGGAGGGCTCCGGAAATTTCGACTACCTGCGGTTCTTTAACGTGCACCCAAATCTTAGAACACGGGCGTATACAACATTTCCGCCTCCATCGAAAATGCAGCCGCCTCTGCCGCGATTCGATCTGGCGACCTGCGGGTCAGCAGCCGAGTACCTTAGCCACTAGACCATCGCGGCGGGGCGTCATGAGTGGGCGAAATGGTGGGATCGTTCGCTGTTACCATAAATCACCCATGACTTCAAACACTCACACCGGCGAATGTGTGACAATGCGGCACGCAGTTATATACAATGTTTGCTAGACATAAGTGGTATGTTTTGTTGAATGGCGAATTTCGCTTTGCCTTCATTATTACTGTCCTATAGTAGTAGATGTATTCTGTAGTTGGCAAATGCAAAGTGTGTGCTCGTTCCCCTGGTCATTATTGGTTGTTTCCAGACATACGAAATGCATTGTAGAGCATATCAAGACGTCATATACTGCACAAGTCAGTCGTTTCTATGATCATCATCATCATCATCATTTTCTATGTAATGAGCGTCATAGTTACGACGAATGGTGGGTACTATGCATGTGCTGTGACGTAAGGGCAAAAAGAGAATGTATGGTCTGGAACGCGCTTGTTCTTTATCGTCTTTTATCTTATTGTGATTACGTATGGTAGGTACCATGTCTGTGCTGTGCCGTAATGACAGAAAGATAATGTGGCGAAAGAACAGAGACGAAAAAAAGAGAGAGGGGAAGACAGGTGGGAGAGGGGTGCGAGTGGTGATGCGGTGTGGAGATTCGACGGCCGCGAGTGCAGGCCTATGGAGCTTCGCTTCGAAAAAAATCATGGTGCCCCGAGAAGGGCTACCTCTTCGAATCTGCCGAATGCTTTGAACTAGAAAAGCGGTGTTCAAGAATGCAGACCTAACGGGAGAAATGCGTACTGTGGCAGCTCCGCCTAAAGCAATGACAGTGAGGTTTCTAAGCACCCCATCATTATTATTTTTCCCACGGACGTTCGAGGCTCTTGTTGAAGGTATTGATATACCGCAACAAAAGCTCTGCAGTGTGATATTTGGTGCTACTATTTACGACGTGAAGCAACCTTAACACTAGCAATAATAAGAGTGAGGGTTAGACTTTTCAAAAGTTGGATATTAGTATGAGAGTCGTCGAGTGCAGCACTGTGGAATATTTTGACCATCTGGTGGTCTTTACCATTCCCTTAAATCTAAACGTACGGGCGTCTAGAATTTCACCTTCATCAAAATGCCCCCACCGCAGCCGGATATCAATACCACGACTTCGGGGCTCCAAAAATAGCCGGTCATAATACAGCAAGCAGGTACACGTACACTACTGGAGCGCCCATTTGATGCGAGTAATTATTGTTGTTAGGTGTTAAAAAATATGAAGATAAAACAGATAACTCCCTTAGTAGTAAATGCTATCAAACTTTTTCTGTCCCCTCCGGTTTTTTTGTCCTACTGCGACACTGAAATCACCACAAGAGGACAACATTTGGATGTTCATCAATCGCATGTACGCGTAACTTGCAAGGGACAAACAAAAACACTTCAACAAATTAACGCCTTGCGAAAAGCAAGTTAAGGAAACGTACACCAATATCAAAGAAGAGATGACTGTCCGAACGCCATCTGAAAGAAGCGTTTACCACCACGCTTTCCTGATTTCTGCGAATCAATCACGTAACGAACTTGGTCCGCTGCATAAGGTGCTGCGACCCGAGGAATGTGCCGAAATAAACACCTGCAGGTGATCTGCTCTATGCCTCTGTGCAAATGCACTCGGGGTGCAGCCGGGAAAAACTACAGAATCAAAAAATCAACCACATGAAACAAATCTGAAGGTAGGCCTCCAAGAACAGAACCCATCACGAACACTGATGCATTTCGATTGCACGCATGCAGTGAACGCAGAACTAGCGTCTTTTTTGTTTGTGCGAGGCTTTCGGGACGCTCCTACATTATGGCCCGATGGAGCAAGACATGCCTCCGTGAGATAGAGGCACAGAGAGCGTGAGTTATGGTGGCCGCCGCCCACTATAGGTCGGCGATAAAAAGAGCACAAATGAGCACGTGTCACTGGCCGCTGCCTGGCAACTGTGTATACATCAACTCAAAGGGTCCGCGTCTGCCCACATCTTCACCGCTACTATACTATGGCCATCTCTGGCAATGTTGACAGGACTAAACGTACAGTGGCCGATGGTATTTCGTCAGCTTGTGGTGTAATCCCCTCAGTATATAGTCTTCCGGCCGCCACGAATGTCCGAAGCACGAGTCCAAATGAGAACGTGAAGAAGTAGTCGCGCACAACAAGAACGCACAAAGACAAAAAACGACGCAGGTTGCAAAGAGCCACGCAAGGCTCGAAATGGCGAAACTGGGTCCTTCTGAAGACTTGGCACATTGCAGATTGGCTGCTTCCAGGCCTTTGGGAGACGATGTATGTTGCGTCCGGGTCCCTATAGGTTGTTTCCCGGCTTTATCTTGGTGATGTTTGGTTATTTCCACGTTGATTCTCAGGGGAGGGGTTCGAAGTGAACCAAAGACAGTCAAAGACGCGACACGGATGTATAACCTCCAGACAGAAACTCGCGCTGAAACCAAGCATTCGCTCGCCTCACAGATCTGTGGGCACGTCTTAGTCGGCATAGGCCTTCCAACGCTTAGAGGTGTTCTCGCAGCTACCGTTTTTTCTTCATTACCTGGTAGAATAAAATCTTTATTAAACATAAAGGAACCCCAGTCCGGGTCTACTTGAAAAATGGCAGCATATTCACGAGGTGAATGATGGAGAGTGAGGCGAAGCATCCGTCCGTTCATTCCCCTTACGGAAACGCCATACATGGCCCATATATAGGTTATATCTGGCCATATATAAGCATATATGGCAGCATATGTGGCCACATATAAGCATATATGGCAGCATATGGGGCCAGATATAAGCATATATGGATGTATATCTGGCGGAGTCGGTTCATGTATGGGGTTATATACGGCCATATATGACGCGGTTGGCCCATATAAGGAGTCAAATCCGGCCAAATAAGGCACGGCCACACCGTATATAACATATCAAGTGGGTCCTTATATGTGGAAGTGCTCTCTTATTTGGGATGAACCACGTATATATTTAGCACCGTGATCACACTTTTATGCGAATTGTAATATATAACAATTTTTACGCAAAGCTGACCTGCTTATTTTCATAACAATAGGAGTATTAAATATATATGTTGTTTCTGCCATGCAAAAACCGAAATTTCAGGTCAGCTTTGTGTACGTGATAGTTGCAACTCAGTTGAATGCATATATGCGTGCATTCGTGTAATTTACCTCGTACATTTTTCATGGCATTTAGGTTTGAAACAATAAGTTGCAATTAATACGACGTAAATAATGTATACAAGAGCAGAAATGTTTTACGAGGAAGGAATCGTGTCAAGTCACAAAACGTATTGAAGCTTCCGAACCTCGCTATTATTATAGAGCAATCCTTTATAGTATTATGTAAAGACAAAATGCATGCAAGTTATATTGTTCACATTAATGCATTGTTTAAAGTGGCAGCAAGAAATAGTAATTTCAATGCACTTTTAGCTTCCACATCGGTGGACAAAATTTCTGATTATTTCAAAGTTTTGATGGCTACATGCTTCCTTCATATAACAAGATTTCTATTAATCCTGTTGACCCCTCATCTGCGATTGCTTTTAGCAGCCATTTACTAAAATTGCATGCGCAGTGCAATGTTTAAGGGAGTATTTTCAAAAACAAAAAGAACTTACATGAATGAAACTTGCAGGCACATTTATGATTACATTCAAGATGGAAGTTGTACTAATTTATTGCAAAAATACATCTTGCGTTTCCTTTGGCTACGTATAATGTTCCTGGCTGTGCACATAGTAAATTTATCGAAAATTTTATGATTGCACAAGTGAACAATTAATTTATTGTAATGTTTGCAAGCGCCAAATAAATCTCACGTCATAGACATGTACGTTAAGAAAGGTGCAACTGACTCACACGTGATACATATTTAATGGACCATGTAATGAAATGCTGAAGCTTTATAGCAACATTTAACGTAGGCTGCCGAATTCACAAAACTTCTATTTTGTGTCGGTGTGTCATTACTTGGTCGAGGTCACTAAAGCGCACGTGCCATCATCAGGATTAGCCTAAACATTGCCTTGTGAATACAATTAGTATGACACATTTTTTGCGGGCTGGCGTCATACCTAAGCCAAACTCTACATTATGTAAACAGCCCCTTGCTGTGCAGGCGCGTAACGATTCAAACTGCTTGCGAACATATCCTTTCAACACCAACACGGTAGTGCACTTACTTATAAGATATGTATGCCGGTACATACTCACCAAACTGCGCAAGTGCACACTCGCGTATAGAGATTCATGGGCACCAGGACACTGGCATTTCATTCAATGTGGCTAGATATTTTCGGCCATGTCGGAATGATATGAGTGTATTATTATTATTATTATTATTATTATTATTATTATTATTATTATTATTATTATTATTAATGTTGTTGTTGTTGTTGTTGTATTTCGCAAAACGTCCAACAGCAAATCTATATGCTGTCATACTGTGTCGTTATGTAAGTTTTATGAGATCAGTTATCTTGGTGTTCTTTTTGATAGCATGCTGAATTTTTTCTACTTGCATTAAATGTGCTGCCATGCGAGGCCTTCATTCTCTTCCTGTTGGCTTAACATCTCGCGAGAATCTGGTTCTCCTACAGCCTTCTACAAATGGTACACCGTGATATGTTGCGCTCAACTTGAGTACATATGCATATCTGATTCGGAATGGCCTTGCTAAATCCAGCAGTAGCGCCACTGAGTGAGTCCAGAAAAATTTCATAAGCATTTACCCCCATCGTTTCACTAGAATCCTTTCAACACTGCTGGAATATTATATTTGCCATCAGTTAATGGCCGGCAAAATCGCGCTGAGATGTTATTTATTTACAAGCTATTTCAGGGTGAGATATTCTGCCCTTCTCGGTTGTAATAATTTTCAAACTTTGCGTAAGTTATCGAGAGAGAATCGACCGTTGCATGTACCTACCAGCTTCTTTCAACACTATCTTTTACAGAATACCGAGTCTCTCTAACGTCAACTTTCTTGATTCGTTATGTTTTTCATAGTCTACAGTCATTTTGTTTTGTCAGTGAGGGCTGCGCTGTCCTAACGTAGATTTGCATATGCACAGATTCTTTCCTTTTCCATATTTCAGGAAGCCTTCGGCACGGTTGTGTATATTCCACATTATTTCTCAGTCCCATTCCATGAATATCTACTCTTTTGTTTGTTGTTCCCATTGTGCATTGATTTTTTTCGACAGGTCGTTTTTGCTGTTTTCATTGATTTGCTTTTCTGTGGACAGTCTGTAATGTATTGTTTATTTTTGTTTTATTTTCGCGCGCGCCAGCGTGAAAAACCCTGTGGTTGTTCTTGGATACGTTAAAAATGATTGATTGATTATTGGTTGATTGAATAACATTATTATCATTATAAGTCCTTGCGAAATAAGATGAAATTTTGGCTGAAACGCGTCTTCGTAGCCAGCGTACACGAAGCAGTGATTTCAGCTCCACGGAATGCCTGTCTCAAAGGTCCTGCACGTGCAGCTTTTTCGGCTCGCGGGAGTAAGTTGAAATCTATTGTCCGAAAAGCTCGCCTGACTGCATTGGTTGCAAGGGGTGCGCACAGTAAAAAAATACAAAAAAGGGCACCCATCGGATGGGTGGACAATTCGGAGAACGTAGTTCGAAGAAGCGCACGTAGGCGCCCTGCAGCCCTGGCGTGGCTTACACCAGTCTGTCGACACAGCAAGAAAGAGAGTGCCGCGGCACATTTCAAGTAACGACGAAGAAAATAGTTTGCACAAACATTCAGTCGTATGGTAATAACATTGCGTCAATAATTGTTAAAAAATGAAACGTCATTCGCCAATAAGCTCAGGAAAATTTAGTTCTAGTGAAAAGTGCGTAAACCATCGATCTCAAGGAGTAATGTAATGTTCATTGTGATGTTCATTGTCAAGCCTGCATGCACTGTATTCATCCGCGCCATTGTTGCTTTTTTGCTCGCCGGAGTCATGGGTGCCCTGCT
This sequence comes from Rhipicephalus microplus, assembly GCF_043290135.1. Taxonomy (NCBI): domain Eukaryota; kingdom Metazoa; phylum Arthropoda; class Arachnida; order Ixodida; family Ixodidae; genus Rhipicephalus; species Rhipicephalus microplus. The sequence continues at coordinate 104,920,945 of NC_134702.1, read as the reverse complement.
GATCGAGTTTGTTAATTTTCATTCCTTTTGCTCTTATTTCGTGTTCAACTACTGCTCCAATTCACACAAGATAATCGCGCAGCTCTCAGGAATCTACTTCGCTGTACGTGGCGAAATTGTGGACAGACGTGGAAGTGTTTTTGTGTGCGTGTGCGTCTGTACGCTGCTGGATTGGCGATCGTCAACTTTTCGTGCGAGACAAAAATGGATACCCATGTTTGCGGGCAAGCGTTCCTTCAAAACTTCTTCCTAAAGCAGTACGAATGGACGTGGTGGCTTTAAGGTGTGAATAGGTTATCAGGATTAACAGGCTCCTTGAAAGACAAGTCTCGGTTAAATGTTATGTAAGTTCATCATTTTCATTACCTTCGCACGTTGTTCATAAATATTATGATAACTCGAAAACATACCACATTGCATGCTTGCTGAGTAAATAACTTTATGCTAATCGTGGTTACGTCATTAGGCTGTTTTGTTTAAGCGATACGACAACACTTTCTCTTTTTTTCACTTGATCCAGACAGTGCTCTATTTAATAAAAAAATCTACGCCAGGAAATTGTTGGTTTCGTGCCATTGTACTTTTCATAAATATATTGATGTAAATATACCTGTGTTGTATTTTCTCATTTTAACGCTTGAGGAAAAACCAAGGATAAATTACAACTTGCGCAATTACAAATAAAAAAAAGTTGCATATCTCCAACTCCAAGGGTGTCATGAGATTTATGAGCTCACGTTTGAATTTGTCTTGCGTTTGAATTTATCTTTCTTCGTCTACGTTCCACTTGTTTTTATATTTACGTGTGTTTTGATAAGGACACGCAGTTAAAATTTTGTTGCTAGTTTGATTCTTCAAAACAGGGTGCTATGTCATGGATCCAAATGGAAAAACTCAAGAATAGCCCGTAATTTCGTTTCCGCCATCTACAATCAGGGTGATATAAGTGTAAATTTGACTGGAATGCGTACATCACAGGCTACATTATCGTTACTGATGTCGCAACATCGCGTGGTTATCTTGAGGAACTGCGCATACACGCATACATAGTTACACAAAATAATGCGATGTCACGTTTTAATCCATGAGCACTGTAGATAGTTTTACGGAAGCCGACAAATAAACTGGTATGATGCATTAGGGCTTGCTACTGTGTGAAAAAATTGGGGGACCGTTAAGCTCCGTTTTTCACAGTTGAACGTGATAGCAGTATCGATCCTGTTTCTTGTGCGTAATTCAATCACTTAGTGTGTACTCTTTATTGCATGATGCAACTTGAATAAATTTAATTGTGGCATAGTACTGTGTAATTGAGAAGGTTGAAAGTGTCTCAATGAAGGTTTCGCACATGGCTGCATTTTGTGTAAAAAAGGGGTAACATAGTTTAAAGAACAAGAAATATTATGTAATTACCGAGTTGCGCGAAAAAAAATTGAAATACAAAAGGAAGACACCTAGACGCAGCACACACTGACAACTGAAACATTGTTGGAGAAAACAGACACACTTATATATGCGGTTACGAGAACACGTGCGGTGAAAGAAAAGGATTAGATGAGCAGACAGATTGTATAAATGATGCGCTTCCAGGAAAGCTACCTCAATAGCAAGCAACATAAGTGAGAGTTACGTGACACATGAATCCCCAGCTTTGTTTATGAAATACGCCTCTCCGATTTCCCGTGTATACCGTGTCACTGAATCTAGCTTTAACTACCGTATTCCAAACAAGGGCGCGCAGCCACACTCTCTACAATATGATGATTGGTTAGAGAATGGTTGTTAATTCCTTTAGTGAAGCTTTGTGATCTACAATTATATAAATAAATTCTAAATAATACTTCCCACACGACAGCGCAGTGCCGTCCACCACACGATGTCCACACTGTGAAAGAAAATGATCAGTTGTCTGCTCATCTAGTCATTTTTTTCCACCTCACGTGTTGTCGTAACCGCATACATATGTCTGTTTTCTCCAATGAAGTTTCAGTTGTTAGTGTGCGCTGTGTCCAGGTGTCTTCCTTTCGCACTTCAAATTTTTTCGTGCAACTAAGTTAAGATGAAGTACCAACTCGCCCAGCAGAACGTGCTTCTCAATATAATGTGTGTAAAATGTTTTAGAACTTTATGCACCCACTACGCAGTCGTGAGGGAATACGTGCAGTAACCAGTGTGCCTTTTGTAATGGTTGGCTGTCTTTAGACCGCGAAGTCACGTTGGTAATAACGTGTTGTGATGCTTGATGACAATGCACGCTTGTATCATGCAACATAGCTGCGATATAAATGTTGTGTTGTGAAACCTGTATGCAGGATACATGTATTTGTTAAGCATGACAGTTATTTTCCTTGCATTTACAACAAGAGGAAGTTATTAATGCTTTATTTCCAAGCAGAAGCATATAGCTGTGTGGTAGAGCACTTGCATGCCATGCAAATTGCCTGCATGATTTCGATCATCACTCATATCCGAAAATTTATAATATTTGTTTTATTTGCATTCTCTCAATTTTCGATCATTGACAAGACGATTTTTCACGGAGAGCCACCGATGCCTACACCGGAATTTTTGCAGAATGAGTTCTTTACCACTGTTACGTTAGTGATGCATTATTGGCAAAATGGAAAGCGTATTACGTTTACAAAGTACATTTTTAGTGTACCGTTGGCAAGAAATATTGTTAAATGCCTCCGTTCCCACGCGCACAGAGACCTATAGACACCAGTTTTAGCAGTCGTTCTATAGGTCATTAGTCACAATACTTGTACATAACAAGCTTGCATACCAATCACTTTTGACCGAACTCCTTAAAAGTTGATTATCAACTCATTTAAGTTATTCAATGCACACGCAGTTCATACGGTCAATAGCAAGTCAATATTTCGTTTTGACTGACTATGGACGCTCCATTGACACGCGAGAAAAGTTTTAAACGTAACACACTGTGAAAAATATCTTTACGAAACTGAAATTGGGTTCTTTTATGCTATTTATTTTTGTCAAGTCGGAATCGATAAAGCGGAATATTTACTTGCACTGTACTATTTCTCAGACCGTGTTGACCATAGGTTCAAGATAAGAATAATCGCATGCAAGACTGACGTGTTTCAAAATGATTTTTACAAAAAAAAATTACAAGATGGAACCAGCTGCCTTCTAGCATTGCCTCTACACTCCCAAATATTTGTTTTATTTCATGTTAGATTTGTTCCGATTTATATGTTAGAACATGTTCCGATTTATATATGAATTTCTCTTGCAGATTGCGATTCAGGTGACTGATTATTTGTTTGGCTGACTATGTATTTTTTGTATTCTACTTTTCGTAAATGCTCCTCCAATGTAATGCCAATTGGTGCTGTGGGTAATGAAATAAATAGATAAATAAAAAAAGTGTCGATAAGTAAGCAATAAATTTATTGCACAAAGAATGTATCTCTTCAGGAAAAGTAGACTAACAGTGACATGTGCCCACCACAAACTTTAAATATGATGCCAAGTTACATTCTAGCAAATAGTTGTTGAGAATAACTTGAGATATAACGAGGATAACTTAATTGAACAAGAATGTTCAGGGGGTATGTAGTGCCTTTATTTTGGAGATGATAGTGACTGCATGCAGACCTTTCAACAAACAGGTATATTTCTAGCTGAAGAATGATTTGAGCAGCTATATTGTTTGCCGGTGACACAGGCTGAACTAATATAGATGAATCATTTGAATGGCTTTATATAAAAGTATCCATATAAGGCCATATATGAAAGCATCCATATTAGACCTCATATGGATGCTTCTATATATAGCCATATATGGCCATATACAGCAACACCCATATATGGGGATATAAGGCCCATATATGGCTATATCAGGATTTGGACATATCAGTTTATATACGGCCCATATATGGGGATTACATATATGGGCCAGATATGCCCAATTCATGATGTAGCCATATATGGGGGTTTTTATATAAGTCCATATATAGGATTTTTGTAAGGGTCGTTCTTGCTTCCGTCCGCCCATGCGTCCGTCTGTGTGACCGTCCGTGCGTCCACCCTCCCGTCCGTGCGTGTGTCTGTTCGTGCGTCCGCACGTCCATTCGTGCATCCGTCTCTGCGTTCGTCCATGCATTCGCCCCTGCGTCCATCCATGCGTTCATCCGTCCGTGCAGCCATCCGTGCGTCCATCCATGCACCTGTCTGGGTGTCCGTTCGTCCATCTAGTCAACACTCCAAGTACCACCATCTCGCATCTTTTCCTCATATATCCCGCATGTAGAAGCACCGCCATCCAACGGACATTCCAAGGACTAAACGAGAGGTGGCATACGCACACTTTCTAACGGCTTGCGCTTAGTGTCTACTTCTTACCTTCAACCACCTCGAGTTCTTGGTATATACTAGTTCACTGTATTCGTGGCACAGCAGCCGAACGCTCGCTAAAACTTTCTAAAACCAAGGAGGTTATGCCCAGCGAGTATAACGTAGCAACCCTTTCTTGTCAGATAGTGCTCAATTTACAAGCCAATGACTGTTAATGGGGAATTACAGACAGGAGAATTCGGCTTTTAGTGAACGCGCACGCTGCGAATTTTTTATTGTTCAACAACGCACAGGAGAAATCTCCCACCGGCACCACCTTGCAGGTCAAAATGTAAAATATGTTACGTACTACGACGAGGGACGAACGGCTGGGTGCTGCTTTAAGGAGCTCCGCCCCCCGAAAAAAAGAAGCCTATCCATCAGACAGGCCTAGAAATTGGAAATGTTGGAGCAGTTTCTTCATGTTGTCCGCCAGCCACTCCTCCAGGGTCGCAGGTCTTATGTTTATAGTTATGTGCTTGAGGCTCTTGCCCAAGGCTGCGCGGCCACCCGGACAGTCCCACAGAACGTGAGCGTCACGCGAGAAGCCACAGCAGGCTATGCAAGCAGGAAACCCGTCCTTGCCTTATATGTAGAGATCAATGTGTGGTGTCAATAAAGAGAGACTTTGGGCACGCGTCATCAGGGATGCCTCGCGTCTTGTCATGGAGTGAGGAGGATAGGGATAAACCCTGCAATCGTTGCGAATCTCTTCTAATCGTTCGAGTCTGTTCAAACGTGCCATAGCAAGTAATTCAGTGCGCTTCAGTGAATCCAGCTTCCGCAATGAAGGGCCTGGGAGATTTACGCAGGACATGACGTGTGCCACTGCATTCCCTTTGATACCCGCAGGTATCCACTGTATACGAACACGCAGCGAAGGCTGGTCAGCTAAGTGCTTCTTAAGTTTGCTATAATGCGCGCCTGGAATATAACCTGTCACGAGGGCTCGACAGGCTTCTTGGTTATCTGTGCGTATCAGTAAATTATAGGCATTTTGGTTAGGTATGGTAACTTCTTCTACTATGGCCTTGATTGCTGCAATGCATTGCGTACTGAGATTATAAGGGAAGCGCCATGCCAGTGGTAGTTCACCAGAAGCTATTCCCGTTCGAAAGCCCTCGCCGGTATGAGACGGAAATGCATCCGTGTTTTGGTATATTCTCGTTCTACGTACTCGGGTTATTAAGCTTGCCGCTATCGCTTCACAGGCGTTTCTCGGTAGCTGTTCTCTCTATTCTTTTTGACGTACCAGTGGTAAATAGTGAATAGAGGAAATCACCCAAATTTTGTGGTGCTTTCCCGTTTAGGATCATAGTTTTCTGATAGACCTCAGAGTGGCCCATATTCATTAGGATGGTGATATTTTTGTGCAATCGATTCACACCAAATTATTTTCAAGGTGGTTTCACTGTTAAAGTAAATACAAAAGCGAAATCAATGCTCAGCGAGTGCAATGCACTCGCTGAGCTTTAATTCGCATTATATAACTTCAATGATTCAGAACGATAGGTATTAACCATGTCACTGTAGTACGTTTTGACTAAATCGTTTAGTTTGAATCTTGGACAAAGCTCGTTTTCCTCGTTTGTGTGAACAGTTATTTTTGGGTTAAAATACAACAGTTCACGCACGAACCTGCCCAGGTACCGTTTGCGGCCTCAATCAGTGTCTCAGGAGTGTTTCTGCATACAAAGGTTGGTTATCTGGCAAATTCAAGGTATAGAAAAGCTCACGTCTTCGCTCATTGAAATGGGTACAATCATTCAGGAATATCTTGAATTAAAACACAAAAAAAGGAACGGGTATTCGTGAAGGCCACGCAAAGCCAAAGGCGACACAAGAAGCCCCTCCCGAGCTCGAAGTATATCTGGCAGAAGACGCAGCTGAAAATTGCAAAGCATTCTAGGCGTACGAGCGTGTGTACACGACTATTTCCACGAGAGAAATCTTGGTAGTAGAGAAAATTATGCAAAAAATATATCTGGCAAGAGTGCTTTGAGGACTGCGCAAAATCATGTCGTACTGTTAGGAGAGTTCATTAGAGTATATACATTTGTGAGAAATGAACTAGAGAGAAAAATTTTAGCCGCTTATAGCACGGGAAGAACTAGAAAGCGCAAGGAAAGAGCATCGCCCTTTCTTTGTGTTTGTTCATTTTTCCTGTGCTGTTTCAAGATTCTAAAGTTTTCTATCATTATGATGTTCCAACTAGCCCTGCAAAAACTACTTCTAGCAAATAAATTACTTTGAGAGAGAGAGACATAAAGCAAAGACAAATAGGTTATACGGAGTACACCTCCCGTTCGCAACTGTCTGCTTCAGCAGGGGAAAGGGAAAGTAAACTGATGAAAAAGAGTTCGCCACATTGGACGTAAAAAACAAAACAATCAAAAAAATGTCGTGACTGTAGCACAGTATTTTACCTAGAAATCGGGAGTAGAAGAATTTTACGAGGAGAAGAAAAGGGCGTGCAAGAATTTTGTTGACCTAATTCTTTCGCTCAAAAATAGTTCGATTGTAAATGAACACCAACTCATTTCAAAGTGACATACTATAATACGAACTTTAGAGAAATGGTGTCACTCCAAGGAGACAAAGTACGCAAAAATAAAAAAACCTTGTCTTTATTGACGTCAACCTGATATTACAACGATTAGGTTTCGGCGCACAATCAAACAATTATACTTTGTTTGCTTTTATTTGTTATTATAACAATCGACATGTTATTTCAAAACTTCAAATAATAAATACCTTTGAATTTATCAATCTGAACTGATATATAGTTCATTGATAACGTTCCTTGGGCCGGTGGCCAACCGTCTAAGATAGGCCGGTATAAAAAAGGGCACCGTCCGATCGCTCTTTGTTTTCAGCATGCATGGCGCATACCTACGCGAAAAGCAAAACGCGCTCCAAAACGAACACCTATATTCAGCTCGGTAAAAACACGCAAATAACTTTCAATCGCGGGCACAATTAGGAAACACAGCCGCGTTAGTTACAATGTAACGTGTGTGGCAATCCAAATACGCAGAACACGTTCCCCGCTAATTACACACACACACACGATTCACCTAGCGATGCAGTAATAAATAAAAACAACAGCGTGCTGTATTCAACAAGACCCTTTCAGATCGGGCTTCTTCCATTATGCAGGTGATAAATTACTTATTTCTGCACCACGTTTGCTGCTCTGATATTAAAATGCAGCCATGCACAATGGTTCATGCAATAACCAATAACTTTCCGAACGCAAGGTAATCTAGTACGTCGCCCACAAAAGAAAAAACTTGAGTTTCTTTTTCTTAGAGCTGCCGTTGCAGCCGCGTCGGTAGATTTGTCAAAATGGGACGCGCTTTGGCTACTTGCACTAATAAACCCTTGTACCACTATGTTTTCGAAGGGGAAGTTTTGTTTTGTTTGTGACTTCCCTTGTCGCAAACAAGCATGATTTGAATGATTTCTTGAAATATTGATATTATATAAGACGTGGCATATTATCATTCTTAATTCCTCGTGATCTGGTGCTCGTGCATTCTGAGAAAAATAGTTCGTTTTATGACTTTTTTTGGTAAAGAAAACACGTAAAACCAAATTTCTCAGAAAGGTGGTAGAAACGGCAGCTAAGCGGAAACAAGCAAAACAACTTGAAGCACAAAGTGTCCAACTTACGTAAGTGAATTACCTAACTATGCTTGGTCTATAGTAAAGTGCCCAAACAGCTTGACAGGGCGATTTCAGAACTGAGCAAAAGCGCCACTGATGATTGCAGCTGCATCGGTGAAATAATTGAAAAACAGTGCCGACTACTTGAAATGTAATCCAATATTTCCATTTCCAGGCAAGGCGACTTATTTTGACGCTATATACCTATGGTGGGCTTCACCCACCATTGCGCGAAACTGGTGCGGCTGCCATGATGAATGGTGTGCTGGAGCTCGCAGTTGTCGCACCACTACACAATGCGTTTGTTCGTATTTTGATGCCGTGGACGTTCAAGATCCCTTTTCGTGAGCATGGCTAGTGTTGGCACGTGTATTCCCGATGTGTGTGTACTCGGGCTAAACGGCATAAGTTGAATATTGTTTCTGTGAGAAGGCATCCCCTTCATCAGAGTTTGCGCCCGAGTGGGCACAACCTCGAGTGTTATTTTGCGGTGGTCGAGTGTCATTTTGTGGTCTGCATGCCATCACAACATGAGGGGAGGGGAGGGGAGGGGGGACACGGCCGGAAATGTGCAAATATGCCTACATAACAGTGAACGTGCCTCAGTTTCATCAAACACTAAAATTTTGCCTAGCACAGCTGTCGGCTTCGAGCACTATGGTATAGCCGTGCTGCCAGTGTGGATTTTTTTCAGAAACCATCTAAAAAAACGCGGTTACTTGATCTTTTAGGCAATGATGAGAAGGGAAGCGTCCATCAGTCCGTCCATCCATGTGTCTGTCCACGCTTCCATTCGTTCATCCGTGCGTCAGTCTGTTCATTCGTGCGCCTCTCCATAAATCCGTCCGTTCATGCATCTGTCCGTGCGTTCTTCAATGCTTCCGTTCGTCCAGCCATGCGACCATCCGTTCATCCGAGCATCCATCCGTCCATCCCTGCGTCCGTCCATTCGAGCATCAATTCTTGTGGCCATCCCTGTCTCCGTGCGTCCGTCCCTGCGTTCGCCCTTGCGTCCATCCATCCGTCTGTCCGTACGTCCGTCCCTGCGTCCGCACGTCTGTGCGTCAAGCTGACAGAAACACAAATGACGAACGGGCGCCGCCAGAGGATGATTCCCGGTTTGCCGATAAAAAGTATGATACCGCAAGGCGGCGGCAGCTCGTGCTCTAAGACGGAGCCCCGGCGTGCGAGCGCACAAAAAATTAGGAATGACGTCACACGACGACATTGGCGATCGCGTGTTCGTCGGCGGCGCCATACGCTAGGGGGTGCAGTGTAGTAAAATAAAACCTGCACTGGCGCGCACGCGCGTTCAGGAGGTCGGTGTATGGACAAAGCGGCAGAGTGGCGTGCGCACACGGCGGCGGCGTCGTGTGCTCGAAGACAGAATCCTGATGTGCGAGCGCGCGAGGCAGAAGCGTGCCGCGAAGCTGCGCGGCGCCGACAAGATCCCGGCCAGCGAGAACGGGAGGCCGAAGCGGCACGGCAGTGGCGTGTGGACCCAGATTTGCTCCACTCTCCATCATTCAACCCGTGGATATGCTGTCATTTGTTAACCACTGTAGATTCAAATCAAACTTGCAGTGGAAGCACGAGAGGTAAAAAGCACCCGAACCACCAGATGAGCAATCGCCACATAGGGAATGCTCTGTGAAGGCGCGCGCTCATCGCACTGCACGGGGTGACGACCTTTAGAGCACGCCCAACGCACGCCATGATGCCACTGATGACGAAAACGTGCGAAAATATCTGATCTTTGAGGACCACCAATGGTATTTGAAATATATAAGTAGCTTACCGTTAGCACGCTGAACAAAGTACGCTCCCTCGTGTTCTCTATGCTGCGCCAAAAGAGGTGCTAATTTTTATGCACGGTTGTGCACGAAGCAGAATATGTAATGATACTTGAGTCACGTTTTCTTAGATATTTGGGATGTTTCTTTTTTATGTCGCGTGTTTTCCACAATAGGTAGTACAGTAATATAATAAAATGACAAATAATAAAGAACGAGACTTTAATTTATTTGTTCACTCTGTTTCGAAACCTTGTATCCATATGCAATAGAGCCCATTAAGCTTCGCTGACGTGCACTTGAGGCACTGCTGTCTGTATTCTCTACCAGTAATAACTTTCCGTAGATTTGTGTGTAGAGATGAAGCTGTAATAAAGTAATTTCGCCACATAGTATAAAAACAAGTTGAATGGTTTGCATAACCTTCCACTATAGCTGTGAGATATCAACTTTGAACACACAATTTGGGAGATGAAAAGCTTGAATTTACGCTTGCCACTCAAACCTGCTCATTGATAACGCGAAAGACTTCAGACTTGAGTAGAATAACGAAGAAAAAGACATGGTCCTTAAACCTCACATTCTGCAAAAATAAAGAAAACTGACCAGAGCATTTTTAGCTTTAGTTGCCTTTTTCATTTTTTTCTCTACCACGATAATATGATTTCTTGAATTATTAAAGACACATAGTGCACGCTGAAACCTCACCGACATGGACACCAGCTACACATATGCGCAAGGACGTTAATAAAACTTGATTAACTCGTTCACTTCACGACCACCAATGGTGAAGCAGTCATCAGGTAGTTTAGGCATTCTTCAAGTGCAATTACAAATCTTCACGTGTACGCTTTAGACATTATTGTATAAAGTGTCATTATTATGCGTTGTGTCTTTTACACAAATTTTTTCAAGGCTATGCTCGGTAACTGTAAGCTCGCTGGTGCTCTTTACCAGCAAAATTAATCGAGAGGAAATTGAATTAGAGTGCACTGGCTGTATTCCCGTTGAAAACGAACGATAATGAAACCCAATCGGACTCTATGTTGACGGCAGCGCACGAGGAAAAGGAGTATATGGATAATAAAGAGAGAGAAGAAAAAGTAAAAGGGAGAGACATACAGTAAATTTACTGCAGCGTGTAGAACTCAGCGTGCTTGGCAATCGGAACAAGTGCACTAGAAAAGTGATGGGGGCTTTTTTCATCGAAAGGGAGGGGGAAAGGTGTGTAAGTAAGCCGTCTGCGGCCCTTGGTGAAAAGGAGGTTCGGTACCAGGGTTCAGCGCTGCCATGTTAAAGTGATTATTAGTTTGTTATGAACTGCTGCGTATGTTTTTGGCAAGTGTGAAGGTGTGTTACGCACATGTTGCTGTTCACTATAATTAGGCATGTTTCGTACATTGTTTGCTATGCTGCACAGACGCCTTTGGTTTGCCACGTGATGGGGTTGACTGCATGATATATGTGCGTGTGTCTTCCAATAAAGTTTAGTTGCGAGTTCAGTGCGGTGTCGTTTCTTCCTCTGTCCTTGTCTATATTTTTGCGCTGTTTCTACATCCCAAGCGTGAACCACCAACTAGCCCAATTTCGCTATTATTAGTGTAAAACTCCATTGCAAGTCAGAGGTGTTCACACAAACCCGTCTTCCTCAAAAAACACAAGAGGGCTTTCATGGGCTCTCGAGGGGTGTGGATGGAGCTGTAACAGCTCCTGCACAGAAAGAGGCTGATCATTCAGTTACCGCAACGCATTGACAAGTAGTTGTCTCTGAGGCTAATTGACGACAGTGGCACAGCAGGTGTTCGATATTTTTATCGGTGCTGCAAACATCGCATGCCGCACTGTCAGTCATTCCGATTAATGACGTATAAGCTTTTGTGGAAGCAACTCCCACGCAAAGTCGATAGAGAAGCGAAGCTTCACGTCGGCGTAGGCCGGGTGGAGGCCGGAGTTGTAGTGCAGGGTTAAGTTCTTGTAGTCTAATACATCGTATGCTTCGTGTGTTCCACTCAGTCAGTGTGACGCTGTGGGCTAGTTGACAAATCTGCCTCCCAGCACCCGCTCTTGAAAGTGGAATCAGAACGTTGTTCGCTTCCAGATATGACGTGCGAGCAGGGTGATCTGCAGAATAATTTGCGCTAACACCACAATGACTGAAGCCACTGAAAGACGACGTCGTGGCTTTTTTGTACTAAGAGGTAGTGAAGTTTCATGGTTTGATAAGTCATGGCATCCACGTCGGAGATTTGACCGCAGGCAATGTAACGCTGGTTTTGAGTCCCAAATCATGGCCCATTCGCTGGATCTTTCTTCAGAACTTATCGGTTGCAGCGTACTACCCAGAACCTTCAGTTCTGCCGCCATGGACGTCATCGTATGTGAAGTCCTTAATTGTAGAGTTAACCCTTGTGATGGTTACTGAATTCAACAAGGAAAGCAGGGCGGCATGTCTGAAAACCGGTATTAAGGACACTGAGATAATGCGCAATAGTCTCGGAAGAGAACGGGGCCTTGTGATATAAAGGCGAAATGTTTGATGTTGTCGTAAATGAATATGTGTACTTGGAACAGGTAGCAACCACGAAGCCGAACAATGACACTTAAGCAACTCGAAGAGTCATGTTTCGGTGGAGCACATTCGGCAGGCAGTTTCAAATCATCATTTTAATACTATCTCTCAAGAGGAACGTATATGGAAGCTCTGTTTTACTCGTACTTACCTACGAAGCAGAAACCTGCAGGCTTACAAAGCGGGTTTAGCTTAGACAATGGGTGCCGCAGCGAGCGATTGTGAGCTAAAAGAAAGTGATAGGTATAACCTTAAAGAAGAAAAAGAGAGCAGAGCCGACCAGTCAATAAGAATGTATTAAGGACATCTTAGCCGATATCCAAAAATAAAATCGGCGTGACAAGTATAGCCCGTAGGCAGGATAACCACCGGTTACTAGGAACAACATAGGGAAATGTAAGAAATACAGGCATAGAAATCAGAGTTGGAAGACTAAGCGGGCAGATGAGGTAAATTAGTTTTCCGGGATAAGAGGCCACAGCAAGCACAGAACAGGATTGATTGGTGGAACATAGGAGAAGCCTTCGCACTGCACCTGTCACAGGCAGGCTGATGACGATGATCAAAGTGACAGAATGGTTGTCACTGGAAAGGAGTCGCAGCCGAGGACAGCAGAGATACAAATAGTGTGATGAATGTATCAGATCTCGAACAACAGGTATAATCAGCTTGCGTAAAAAAGGAGGGATTACAGAACGTGGAGTGAGGCATTCATTCTAAATTAGTAAGGACAGTCCTGTATAATAATGATTAACGACAAGAATACTAAAAGGGTCATGAAGCCATATATTTCACGCACGCCATTGGCACGTACACAACTCCAAAACTTTCATTTCGAAAAACTTTGTGTATTGTAAAAATCAGACATCTCATTACCGGTGCTCAGGTACAACCCGCTTTTAATTGATTGATATGTGGAGTTTAACGTCGCAAAACCATCATATGATTATGAGAGACACCACGGTGGAGGGCTCCGGAAATTTAGACCACCTGGGGTTCTTTAACGTGCACCCAAATCTGAGCACACGGGCCTACAACATTTCCGCCTCCATCGGAAATGCACCCGCTGAAGCCGGGATTCATTCCCGTGACCTGCGGGTCAGCAGACGAGTACCTTAGTCACAAGACCACCACGGTGGGGAGTACAAACCGCTTTTAAGACTTTTGGCCTCGCTATAGCTGTCAGGTATGTTGATAAAACACATCGGCTCTGAATCTTCGTAAAAATGGTTTAGCTCATCTGCTTATTTTAGGAACATACCTGTTTTCAACCTGTGTCTTTCGAGAATAGAAAGACATTAGGAAAGGGCAAAATAAATCACCATTATTTGCCTACAACACGGCTTTTTTGTGTGGTCGCGTGTTTCACCTCATGATAGAGCTGTAGTGGGGGCGAGTAGGTGCTTTGCAAAGCTGTACGGGAACAACCTTTATGGCATCTGTCACGCATACATCGTTAGGCGCGATTGTCTTAGCGTTACCTTTTATGCATAGAATAAATATGGTGCGGTAGTCAGGCACAAATATATAACTGCGAAATCGATGCATAGGTTCGCTCATGTATGTGCTCCATGTAATGATCATTGCTCTGCCACTGTCTTACGGCTAGCATTGGCTTGGTGAATAGCAGTAGATCCAGAAAGCACGATGGGCTCAGTCATTCACGCGCAGAAGGGTAGATTTTTATGTGCGATCGAACGCTCTGAGTCACATTACCTGTAAATCACCAGCAGCTGCACACGAAGGAAGTAGAGAACTTCTTTTCCAAGCAGCTCGAATACTTTTTTTGGTGAACAGCCCAGCACAGCTGGCAAAAGATTAGTGCCTAGCACTTCAAGAACCGCACATATGTAACGTACAGACAAAACGCTCAGCCAGTCTTGCATGGTTCGCTTTTGTTGCATGACTTTTTTTCATACAGCACTAAGCTATTTGTAGAGGTTTTCTTTCACTTCGTTTTTGTTTACTAGGCAGTATACTCGGCGAAGTGAATAAACAGCAGACGAACTCATTTCTTTCATCAGCTAGCACACAGATGTCACGCCATCACCGACTTGTTCATACCGCGAAAAGGGTCGTTGTTTTTCTTTTTTAACAATCCTCTACAAACTGAAGTTATCGCAGGAGCATATGCCACCGAGTGCCCCGTACATTACCTAAAAACGAAAACTCAACTATATGTGTGCTGTAGTATATTGGTGACTAATAGACACGTCGTTAAGCAATTGAGTGGAGCACACCGCTAGCCTCGTGGACCATAAACGGTAGACGCTCAAAGCCCGTGCATCCATTTCGGTTAGCCGGAGTTATTGAAAGAGGTGCTGTGTCAATTACTTTATCAATTGCGGGAAGCTTTATCGTGTTTAGTTTGACATGGCTGGGAACAAAGAACACGCGACTTTTGCAGCAGAACTGGAAAGAGTGGTCCAGTGTGAAGTCTACCTATACGTCTAGTCCATGGGTTAGGAGTAAAACAGAATTTCTGAAGGAGCAGGGATTCTGTTAAAGTACAGAAGAAAACAAGAGTGTGATTATTATGATTTTATTAATTTTGACATAGAAGCGCTTGCTTTGACTTCATTTGGTCGATCAAACTACCTATTTAAAAAGCAGACAGGAATCCGTCAACTGTACGTGCGCGCCCATTGTAAAAACGGCACATCTATGCGTAGTTGAGAACGCCTGGTAGCGATGTGTTGCATCTGGGCCAATAACACAGTGCATATGAAGATGGGTAGTTATTGTTGTAGCAAGATTCCTTTCGTGATCTATTTGTTTTGTTTTTTAAAGCAACATGACTTTTGGAAACACGCTAATGTTTAGTGTTCTGCCTGCGTCTATAGGTAGCACAGTGGAGATTAAAATCCATCACAGAAATCTATGGGCGGTACACATGAATGAATATAGTGACGCACAAAAAATAGAGAGGCAGACAAACAGAAGAACAAAGTAAAGCCAGTGAGGTTAACAAAGCTGCACAAAGCTTCCTACCGAACTTGAGGGAGAGTGACAGGAGAGGGAAAGGAGAGAAGGTGATCAGGAAAGTAAATAGTACGACTGCACGCCTAGCAGCCTGAAGCGCGAATGTCCAGAAGGTCCTAAAACTTCGAACTTTCAAAGAGAGAGAGAGAAAAAGATTCTTTTATGAAAAAGAAGAAAACGTATTACACAGAAATCACTGTTTTGCTAATCTGCATGCAAAGGAAAGTGGGATGTAAAACACCAGTGATGAGAGGTGCATTTTTTTTCAATGTTAGAGAAGTACTACATATAAATGAGAGTCTGAATCTTCTGAATTGTATTATGACTCATATTTATAGCGTTAAGACTGTCAATGTCTCCATCAAGCCATGGTATCGGGGACGCACGTAAGGCAGTATACTAATCAGAGTTATACATCTGTCGCGTGGCTAAACTAAGTGCACTTTAATAGAGTGCGCTGAACGTAAACGTTGGCTGAGTGCCACTGCACAATGAGAAAAAGTACACTGGGCACATATTGGTAATGATGATGAGTAAATCAGTAGCACGGATATTTTCGGCATTTAAAATAATGAGTCTTAAGTAACAATGCAGTGTATTCACAACAGCTTTTAAATGCGAAGTGTTTATTTGCGGACTGCACGCAATTTGGGCTTCTATCTATCTATCTATCTATCTATCTATCTATCTATCTATCTAGCTATCTAGCTATCTATCTATCTATATATCTATCTATCTATCTATCTGCCTACGTCTGAGTGCTCTTGTAATCACCCCCTTAATGTAGAGTAAACTAAAATTAGCAAGAGAGGGTAAGATGGTCTCGACCGCGTAATCATTTGTAAACTGCACATTCATAGAGGATACCGTCCTTCGTGAGCATTATCAATAAATTCAATGTACAATGGCAGCAACCAGCTCTTTTGCAAGCAGCAAGTCCCACTTTCATCGGCAATCTTGCTGCTTATCAGCACCTGTTCGGACGATGAGCGAAAGGTTAAATTTAGTTACTGTTGGGTCACGCATGTACCAAGAAATGAGCCATCTGTACACGCGGCCTCTTTATTGTCAAGTATTAGCTCAATTACTCCATGCAGCGTCATCAAAGATGCATGGGCAGTACGGATGGAAAGTGATACGCGATAATAGCTTTAGGCGTTTTCGTGGAATGCTGGTTGAGCAAGCGATGCCTCATACTTAACGAAATGAAATAATTTTGGCGTATATAGGATGTATTGCCTAAATCTCTTTCGCTATGATTTTTTTTATAAACATATCAGGCAAGGACCTAGAAGTTGACAGTGAAGCAATGAAACGCATAAGCTAGCCTACTTGCAACACATCTGCAGTGTCATATCACTTCAACGAAACGACGTCATGATCTTTCTGGTTATCTTATGTGGTGGCAGAAGATCGGTTCTTGGTTCTATTAGCGTCGGTACTGACATCCACGAGCGCGACAATGTTGGACTAGTCAAACAGAGGTGTTTGTTTAGCGTGACATATCACGAGGTTTTTTGACGAACATTAAATCTTCAAGCAGGTTGACTGGGCTCATCGTAGTGCAAGGTCCTTGTACTGCGAAAGTATGTGGCACTGAAGCCAGCGTCAATGGTTACATTTATTGAGGTCATGACGTTGGGTTAGACCAACGCATGTGCTCGTAGATGCGTAGGAGGATACAAATGCATCGATGTTTCGTTTCTTTCTGATGGCGTCATCGATAAAAAAAGCCCACTCGGATTTTGAGTTCCTTATTAGGCACGCCGATCATATTTTTTTTTAATTTTTTGTCAGATTCTAGTGAAGCCGAGAAAAAAAAAACCACACGTTTTGACTCTTCAAAAGGGTACGTCGTCGGACGAGTTGGTGTTGCATATAGAAACAACTCTTAGCGCTCGTGTTGTCTCTAGTTTTCTTCTTTGTCCTTGTCTTGTGCGCTGTGGTTAACTTTCACTGCTGCTTCACTCCATTCTCTTTCTTTCATTTTAAGTCTCAGAAATACCGCATGCATAGAGTTTCATATAGAATTTCATGACCGTGTGAAACGTCCGTGTCACACCCCCTCGAGGACTCTCCGCCATGGAGGCTACATTGAGATGGTGGCAAACGAAAAATATTTGAAGCAGCTTCCCCCTGATGGTGCCGTGCCTGAAAGAACTGCAGAGCTGATCAGCGTTCTTTGTTGCTCTTCGCTGTTTTCTTGTTTTGCTGTTCTGTTTCCCACTTTTTTTCTGTTTTTTATTTATATTTCTATGTTTATTTCTTCTTTTTCCTGTCCGTCTATCTCTCTCTTTCTCGCTTACTTCCTCTTTCAAATTTTATACGTTGCTTGTGCTGTCATGTTTCCCTTAGCCATGGTAGTAACGTCAGCACTTTATAGCATCGTCAAGGCGCCCGAAAAACTAGACGAGGAAGAATACCTCTACGAACGAGCGCGCGCCCGTTATGCTACAGCTTAGTACGCTATGTGTGGTCCTGCCTGCGTTACACCAAACAACGACGACAGCATAGGGCCACCCCCCACCTGAAGTGGTCCCCACTTGGAGAAGCGCCCGGGTATTTTGATGCAGGTGAGCGCTGAATTTGGCGGTCTTGGTGAGCCTACGAGCACACGCTACAGATTGGCCACGCTGCCTAAGCTTGTACACGCTTCTGATTAGGCTTATTGTTAGTACAAAAAAAGGTGCATGCTGTCGGCGCTACAGTATACCATTCGACATCACTCTCGATTAACATTCACCACCATGTCTTCACAGCTGTGGAGATGCGTGTTCAGAGGGTGCTTCGAGCTTCTTGACGGACCTCATGGGATGAAATTCGGCGTCACCCACAAGTTATACAACATGCCCTTCCACATTGGAAGAAGTAATGGAGAAGGATAAAAGGGCAGTAGGGTTAGACAGTTCTGAAACAAATCAACAAAGCTCCTGCTTACAATGCAAACCCTTATACATTTGTCACGGGCCCGTTAATTAGGGAGGCAATCGCCAAGCTGATTCTAAAGGCTGACGTGTCAGCCTTATGAAATGCACACACTTAAGTGTAAGACCTTTTGATGCGCAGCGAACGCCGGCCGTGGTCCAAAGAACGAGACAGGGCCTAGATTTGATAAAAAAACAAAACTTTATTTTCAGATAAGGCAGAACAATCAACACACAAACATGCACACTCGGTGGTTATCAAATACAACACCACTCAGAAGATACTCCAATAAACTCAACACAACGGGCAGAAACAAAACAGGCGCTTCATTGCAATCTCAAGTGTTAACTATCCAAGCACACCTACTAGAATGTCCGTCAAACTTATTCAGTCCGAAGTTCTTGAAACAAAGCTTGAATCCTTCCCCTCAAGGAAGCACTGACTAAACGTCCAGCGCTGGTTGACGTCCCGCTGCGTCGAAGGTTTGTTTTCCAGAAAACTCTCGCGTCGTCAACTGACCGCACTTCAATTACAAAACGTCTTCGCTGGTAACACGCCGGCCACTCATGCGCTGCTACTGCAGAACACGTCTTCGCCCACTGGCGGTAACCACAAACTAATCTCCTGCCTGTATGACAAGCCTTCACCGGCAGGTAAAAACACATTTTATTCTGTGCTTGTAAGACAACCCTTCGCACGCTGGTGGAAAACTTTCACCTGCTTATCGCCGCCCTCCGCTGCTCGCTTTCAACCCTTTCAAGGTTTACAAACACAGCCCCTTGATGATTTTCGGTTTTGTTCACCGATGTGCTCTAATAGCACTGAAGGACTATAAGAGCTTTGGAAAATAGCCCACTAATTTTGTAAAGTTTTCTTTTCTTATTTGGCAAGATATATTTAAAAAGATGTCCTTTTTAGCTATGGGAAAATCATAAAACATTCCCTTGTACGTCACATTTGTTTCTTTTATGTGAAAAACCAAAGAGAGACCTTCCATACGCTTGAAAAGAATTTGAAAACATGCATTCAGTTTAAGCGTTAGGAGCCGGTATATGAGGTGACCAGAAGTTTTTTTTTTTTTTTGGTACAACGCTTGTGACCTTGAAATCGGTTCTCGAAGTGCTGTCAGGGCACTGAACAATCAATTGATTAGGAAGGGGTGGGACATTTCTCGAAAACTCGGTGACCCGTGACGCAACGAAAGAGTGACTCACCTCTTCCTTCCCAATATTTCTAGAGATCGGTCGGCGATAGACGCGAGAAAGTTCTTTGGCGTGGTGGCAGAATTTTCAAGGGAGAGAAGAGGCGCGCGGCGTCGTCTTTGGATGCATTTTCTTTCTTCTTCCCGCCGTCTTCTGTGGCGTCTGCTTGGCGCCTCGTTTTACGTAGCCGTTAGAAATCAGAGGCATGCGATTTCTTGAGCACTCGTTTGTGATACTATTTGTGTGGGTCAAATCTCCCTGGCAAATTATACCGTAAGAGGACGATTCGTTAGTGAGGCTTCGTGTTGGAGTTACGCTCACAACATCTGTGACGACTCTCTCGCAGCAGCAGTGCCATGGACCTTGTGATAAATCATGCCACTATACGATGCCACAGCCCATGACGAGACAGTCGCATAATTTCTCCAGACATACTCAGCCACGCCTTGGGCAGGGACTTGTCTAGCTGGGTGCAACATGCCCCAAGCCCATCCCAACCACCCGACCTTGACCGCTCGGTCCACGGCAATATCAATCGACCATATTGTTAAACTTCCCTTGTGCATTAAATCTGTTTTTGTAGCCCCAACATCATACTCTGCGAAGCCAAATAGCGAACTCGCGCATTTGCCTTCTCTTGGAAACCAATCACTTACCTCCAATGACAAGCAGTTATCCTGCCTCCGCGCTAAGTGCCCGGGCCATACGCATTTGTTTTTTTTTTTCAGTATAACTATGATATAATTAACCCCCATCGGTATACGTCGTCGGCAACTTAAGTTACAGCTTAAGAACATACAAATAACAAACGACTCAAGGGAAATTCTCAGTGATGCCGACTGCGCTAATGTGTTCAACTCCGCCTTTGCAAGTGACTTTACGAATGGGTGTAATGCACTTCCCGCATCACTATTTGCATAATTTCTGCTACGCCATCCATCAATTTTAATGTAAATATTTGCGCTATAAATAATAAAATCAAGTGTTCATCTTCCTCAGGTATAGATAAAATTATTGCACAAATCTTGAAAAACAAAAAAGTACTTAACCGCAGCCTATTTATCTTTGATGTTTACCCAGTCTCTTTCCTCAGGCCTTATTCCAGATGACTGGAAAGTTGGGAAGGTCGTTTCAGTCTACAAAAGCGGTAATTAAAAAATTGAAACATCCCCGCTAAAGTAACGTCTGATCTAATTAACAAGCATTTTCTGCAAAATCATGGAACATGTTATCTACTCTCTTGTCATACGTTTTTTTGATTCGAACAACTTTTTTCATCCTACTCAGCATGAATTCCGCAGAGGATACTCTTCTGAAAGACGGCTTGCCATTTTTCTACACGAAATTCATAATAATCTTGATATTATTACACAGTGACGTAATCTTTTTAGACTCGTGCAAGGCCTTTGACAAGATTCCCCATCAGCGTCTATTATTGAAACCAAGAAAACTTACATGCAGATTTCTTGAGATGGATCAGTTAATTTTCAATAACCGCTTCCAATCCGTAATTATAAATAACCACTTATCTGACTCAGTACTGGTAACATCTGTTGTTCCTCTATGATCGGTCCTCGGCCCTATTCTATTTTTATTGTATATTAACGACTTACTTCATACTTTTGTTGTAAAATTAGAATGTTTGCGGATGATTGTGTCATTTATTGCACCATATATAACTCTCACAATGGCATTGCCCTCGATAAAGATGTAGATAACATAGCTACTTAGTGTGATGATTGGCTAATGACCCTAAACGCAAGCAAATGTAAAGTTATGCCATTTTCTCACAAAACTAATTGTGAAATTTTCTTTCAAAACCAAGAGCACGCCTCTCGAGAATGTACATTCCTATCAATATCTAAGAATCACTCTTTGAAGGAATCTGACCTGGCATGCTTACATTTCTAATATCATATCATCAGGGAACCGAACCCTAGGTTTTCATAGACATAGTCTTTGTCAGGCCCCTGGAAATACGAAGTTAATCTGTTATCGGTCACTCGTAAGACCAGAACTGGAGTATGAATCAGCCATTTGGAGCCCGCATCAATCATATCTGATGGATTCTCTTGACGCTCTGCAAAATCGCCGTACTGGATTTATTCACTCAAGCAATTCATATATTATCATCAATTGAGCACTTAAGGCCTAATCCGGTTTACCGCAGCTGTCTTATCATTAACGCACTTCCATTCATTCTCTTTTTCACAAGTTCTTTTACAGCACCCTTAATCAAGCTCCACACATCGTTCGTCGCATGCCCACGCGCCCGAACTTCTCACTTCTCGACCTCGTTCCTCCCACGCACTTCCAAAGACTGGAACGGCCTTCCTACTGACATTGCCATACTTACCTGCCCGTCCTTCTTCCAATAACGTGTAAATAATGAATATGAAACTATTTATTGCATAAATCATGAGAAATATTTGTTAACCCACCGCTTAAGTAATATCTTTCTCGGGAGACCCTTAAGGTACATAAACTGAACTAAAGTACACTTTTTTGAAGCCTCCAGGTTTCTTCTCCATAGGCAAGTACCGGCAAACGCATTAGGGGGAGACAGGAAATCGGGTGGGTTTATGAGATTAAAAAGATTGCGAGTATAGTGTGGCAGCGGAAAGCACAACACCGTGTTGATTAGCGGAACGTGAAAGAGGCTTTTGCCCAGTAGTGGGCGAAGCTTTACTGATGATGAATATTGAACTATCAAATGAAAAAGTGTTGTCAAGCTTGAAGTAGAATGACCGTCTACGACTTACACCCCTCTCCACCATGCTGGTCTGGTGTAACAGTTACCGGACTCAGTTGCTCGCCTGAATGCGGTGGGTATGGTCCCGATCGGGGCGGTCGCGTTCTGGTGGAGGCAAAATGCTAGAAGTCCATGTACTGTGCGATATCAGCACACGTTCCACAGCGACAGCTCGTAAATATTTCGGAAGCCCTCCACAGCGGTATGGCTCCTAATTGCGTCGTGACTTTAGCACGTAAAATCCCAGATAATATGATTCACTATGGCTTGACTCGTGCAATTATCACGAATTTGGCACGTTAAACCCTTCGAAAACGTGCGTGTGAGGACGCACATATGATTACGCATACGCTGGCCTTCTTAAGCTACAGTATGCATAATCTCTCTTTTCTTTTTTCCTACTGAACTTTTTTTGCTTCCCTTTCCCTCATTCAAGGTAGAAAACCAGCTGCAACCTGGTTAAACTCAGTGCCTTTCTATTCCTGTTCTATCTGTCTCTTCAAGATTAGTCGACGTAAACGACGAAATGCGAACATCATACGTTTGTTCTAACCAAGTGTCATCGTACAGCACGCTTTGCGAATTCGTAACGAACCTTGACATTTTACTACCAACCGTTCGTCCGGAGAGTGATGACATTTCGCTCTCATGAAGTATCCTATATAGTTCTTCGCCAGATAAATATTAACTGATGATTATTAACATTTTCTCCTCAGAATTATCCTGATAAGCTCAAGATATCAGTCCGTTAGGTGTTCACAGTAACTTATTTTGAAATTTTTGTCCAAATATAATATTACCGCTAATCAACGCTAACATGCATGACCCAGCGTTCTTCATATATATGCTTTAGTTATTTTCATCTTGCGCTGTATGTGCATTTTGTCCTGCACTTGATGAGTTGAGCAAATGTGTTCTTTTTTATTATTTACAATTGCCTATTATTGTACTGAAGCGACATTCATAGTTTCGAATATTTACGTCCTTACCAATATCTTCTTACTTTTGCACTCATTTTAATTAGCAGGTTTTCCCGCCGTGGTGTTCTAGTGGCTAAAGTACTAGGCTGCTGACCCGCAGGTCGTAGGATAAAATCCCGGCTGCGGCGGCTGCATTTCCGATGGAGGCGGAAATGTTGTAGACCCGTGTGCTCAGATTTGCGTGCACGTTAAAGAACCCCAGGTGGGAGGAATTTCGGGAGCCCTCCACTACGGCGTCTCTCATAATAATATGGTGGGTTTGGAACGTTAAACTCCGCATAACACTGAGTCAAATAATAGCAGGTGTTTCAGTCAGTCCAAACTGTGCTTCCACATCGCCTCTTTAACTTAAAACTAATGCATGCATCTTCCAAGTATTAAAATAAAGAATTCAGTATAGTTATTGAATTGATCACTATCTGGTGGATTCACTAGTAATATACCAAACTAAAAACAACGACCCTAATTTACAGCCAGCAATTCCAGTGAAGCGAACCTTGATTCCTGTTAAGCGAATTGAACAGAGTGATATGTTGTTAGGCAGAAGGCATTCTGTGAAACGCCCATGGCTACGACAAATGACCCTAATCAGAACGGTCATTAATATCACACATGCCGAACCTAATGGTTGTCGTGCTACATTCTTTCCGCCCAAAACGAAGGAAATGCCTGCAGTGCAGCGCGAATAGTTAGCCTATAAACTGGAATCTTTGTGCCTGAAAGAAAAGGATGTGCTGGGGAATGCGAGAAGCACGTTATGCTATTTATTATTACACCATCATTCTAGACAAAGCCAATCATGCTCATAGTTAGCCCCATGAATAACGTCATCCCACATAGAATGCTTACGCGCATTGCAGTACAAGCGGCCGGAAGTTCCCTCTATAACTGAACATTTTACGCTATAATTTCACCATTTTCTACAGAGCATAGTTGTGCTCTATCATTTAGGCCCGATGATTGTTTCCAATATGAACAAAAAACGGCACTTCCTTTTAAAATTGACAATAATGTTATTAGTCATATATTAAATTTTGTTGGACGTTGGGCAATTTACTGTAGATTGTAAGCCGATGCTCGAGATATTGCAGTTTACACACAAGGTGAGCACCATTAATTCTTATACCCACCAACACATAGAGGAAAGTATGTCAAGCGGACGACCATTTTTGGACCACTTTCGACAAAGCGGTGACAACTTGTTTTCTGGTGCGTTACAAGTCACAAGATGTTAGTGTACTGTACTATCACTGACACACAGGAAATCTGTTGTGCGGGCACAACAGACCTTCAACATTCTTCACGGCAACCTTGAAACTATTTCAGAGGCTTCTTTGCTGACTCATTTCATTCCCAGTTGGTGATATTCAATGAATATCAATAGATAGGCTAGAAGCTAACGCAATCGCAAAAAAGAAAGGGGCCTTAGTTTGTGGAGACCTATAAAAGCTGTCAAAAACATTTAGGTTCAAAAATATTTTACAGAAAAGAAAGAAGTCTTTTCAATATGAATATCTTTCAGATGTTTTTTTTTTCGGAAGGGGGGGGGGTCATTAAGCTTTATAGTGTCTTCAACATTTCGACGTTATATTAGCTGTGCAGACAATAGCATTTCTAATTTGCGTCCAACAATTGCAGCTCAGAACATTCGCTGAGTGCCACTCTTTTCTTCGTCGTAGCCTAATTTGAACGTAACGAAAGAACCCCTGAACAAGGTTCTCATTAGTTAGAGATTGGCTTGATTGCCTGTATTGCCTCATAAGCCTCATAGCTTACATCACGTTCATTGCAGCGTATAAGGTACTTTGCGCCACATCGTTCACCGCGTGTGACATGAGTTACACATATCGGCTTCAGACACACTAAGTTCTGGTTGCCTGTCTTGTAAGCCTTGCTACAACTCTTTGTGGCAAGCTAGGTACATGTTACCATACTTATTGATTATAATATATTTCCCACTTTTCCCCGTTAAGATTATAGCAGCGGGGAGAAAAAATGAAGAGAGCACCTTTCCATCATCGCGAGCACTGTAACGCTTATACAGCTAATCGCACATTTCACATACAATTGGAAATCCTTGACAGCAGACATTTTTATCTAAGTAATACTGCTTAAGAACACAGTTAAAAGTATCATGTATTATTCGCTAGTAAGTTGGGAGCAACTGCCATACATAAAGTGGATGCATCATTATCTCTCGATGCTCGTATGTACTAATAATTCAAATATTGTCTAACAAGGTGTCATGTAGTCATGGAAAACACGAACATCGTGGCCTTGGTTTTGGTCGTATAGTTACATGTAGTCAAATATAACTGACTAATGTTATCTTTCACAAGTGTTTATATTAACTAATGCGTGGTGTTACAGCTTGCCTTATATTACTGTGGTGGTTACTTGGAACGCAGACAGTTTCTAAGAAACTGCAGTGAATGATAGTCACAGTGGACTGAACAGAATTTGACTTAAGCCTAAATGTGCCGCAAAAGTGCTGAACTTCAGTAATGGAACAGAAACGCCTCCACTCGGTGAGGTGTGCTTGCTTATTTGTAGATATATGTGCTCTGCTCTTGTCGGTGTCATCACTGTCTTCGCAAAGCTCAATGCAATCTATCTTCGCAAAGCTCAATACTCAGCCCCAGTGCAAAAATGTTCCCCACGAAGAATTTCGGTGAGATGGTTTTATTGTGTGGAGAAAGCAATCACAATTATTTCCTATGTTCATTACTAAAAAAATATCCACTGGCCGCTCATTAAAACGATCACACGGTTTCTCAACGATTCGTTGGTTTTACGTTTGCCTAAGCATATATTTTCTCACGCTCTTTCAACATAAGTGGCAGTGGTAACATCAGCGCACTCATTTGTTTTATTTTAGTTTCAGCATAACGTTTCAAACATTTTCGGTTAAGCACAAGGCACTTCATTTCACTCAAGTGAAGTGCATGACCAACGTGGGCATTGCTTACTTAGCAGGCATTCACAAATCATCGCTTAACTAACTAAAATTATGCAGCGAGCATTTAGACCGGCCATTGCTTCATAAACCTACATTTACGCATGTACCAACAGATGCTTATTTTTGATCTACTGGCCGAAAATCTTGAGACATGTATCTAATTCGAGAGTCACCTCAAAAGTCTAAATTATGCAATGGCCGATGCAGGTATTATCGTTCTCAATTCGTAGTGCGGAGAAAGGAAATACGTTGAACTAGTTATTGATGCCTCATCATAATGAGTACAATGCCTGCAAACATGCTCAGAAGAAAATTCAAAAGCAGGCTGCCAGCTTAAAATGTGTGCAGTTGTGCAAAAGAAAGTATACATACTATGGATTCTTGTATCCTTTCTTTCACCGCTGCTTTTTCAGTTGACAGTGCGTTCTTGTGTTCTCTTTTTCTGCTCTCTTGCGTCTGCTTTGCCATGCCTTATGCTGATGTTCCTAAGAGCTGGTCGGCAATTAGAGATAATAAGCTTATTGCAAATTGTAACATTCAAAAATAATATAATTATTCTCATCCACTATTCTATTGTTTTAAATACCATAATATAATAATCAATTTTTTCAGTATTGTGGCCGACGTGTAACTTAGTATTTACATTGAAGTAATGTCAATACTGAAGTACTGTCGCAACTTTCAATATTTATGCTAGCGATGGTGTTCTACCTAAGCACGCATGACATCACTTGTCCTTCGACATTATTCTTCATCGGCTCACTAATATTCTTCTGGGGTCGGATATGCTCAAACGTTTTATTTTTTTCATTTTCCGGTCCCTGACAGTACTGTGATCTCGTGGCTGTCACCTACAACATGGTGTACAAATGACAGTTCTACCTTTTTACCCTTCACAAGCCTAACCCGACTCCAGAGGAATTGGAAGGGGACCTGCTTGACTGCCGGGACCTTCCGCCTCAGCAAGCTATGCTTTGGTGTAGTCAGGACAGTGACCATGACCAATGAAGCCCCTAACTAAATGTCCCACCTAGCACTGTGAGCAAGATCACCCGCCAGGGGCTGGTTTCTCGAACAACGTCTCAGCAAAGAATGTTTCGCAAAATGATTACCACCCCCCACTCTGTCAACTAGAAAAAGATGTACTTTTCATTACAGGCGCGGCGTAGCTGCTCTACTTTCACTTTATCTCTATCTCTATTTTATTATGTTGAAAAACTCACCCTCAAAAGAACTCACGAGTCGTTCATCACCTCGTTGCTATGCCGAACACAGTGTAATGGCTCTCGCTGAGATTATTTTCTTGTTAGTACTTTCCTTAGAGCAAATCGATAAACTAGGCCAGGTCGGCCGGTAGCCTCCAGCACATAGTATACAACGAACCTAATATACACTTCTGAGAAAAAGCTTCATCCTTTGCACATTTTCTAGTTGCTCAAATCTGTTATGACACACTATGCTGCAGCAATGTCTACTCAAAGCCTGAAATCGATTCGTAACCGCGCTCAATAGAGGTGGTAACCTTGAATAAATGTTGCGGCTTCAGCTTCTTATGGAATTATATAGGAACCACCAAATGCGTGCTCTCAAAGAACCGTGTGTTATCGTTATTGTGTGACAAGGTATGCAACATGCTTATATAACACAAAAAGATATAATCAAATAAATACAGAGGAAAAAGATCTGTATTTCCACGCAAAGCTACTGTGGGTCAACAACGCTTTTGTGCTCTATAAATTTGAGCACGTACATTGCATCACACAGCTCGGAAATAGGCGTATTATACCAGCTGCGACGTTTATGTGACAAGATTAGACATCACAAAGGTGACTCGCATCAACCGCGCGACTAAGTGGGTCGCAAATAAATCAGTTGCAGATTTTTCACTTTACTCAAAAGTGAATGCTTTGAGCGAGTCACCTACTGGCTCAATTTTCAGTCATGAGACTGATGTCTCAAAACTTCTGTACCAAAGCGAAGGCGCACATCTGCTTGCTTTTACAAAAACAATTGAAGGGGAAATCTACCTTGAGGAGTATTTTCTCAGGAACGAATAAGTTAGGTGGACATTAAGCTGGGGATTTTCAAGAAATTTTTCATTCGAAATGTATTCGACAGGATGACAAAACTCTCGCTTGCAGGAAACACACCATGTCTCTAGTTGGTCAACTTTTCTGATGACAATATAGTTCGTTCGTGCATCCTGATTTTTTTACGCACAGGGAGCAAACTTATTTTCCTTAGAACGATGCTTCTTAATCATCCTTACAATTTGCTATGATTCCTCCCAGTTACTCTTCTTGCAACAAGCCATATTTCCACAAAGCGACGAGAGACAATACGAATCCATGGCAACCCATCAAACTCGACAATCTTTCATTCCTCTAAGCTGTCTCACCTTTGCTTTTTGTTTTAGATTTTTGTTCATCTGCCCGATTGGTCATTTAGTTGAAGATGTCTTCTCTCCGGTGATTGTAACAAATAACGTGCCAACAATAAACGCCGGCTATTTGTGAGTGACCCTGTTTTTAGAATGGGGCAGAAAGCTTGAAACTTGATTCGCCTCCGCCACGGGTGGGCATAATATTTCTTTATTTCCGGGGTCAGCCCGGTAAAAAAATCTTGAAGAGTGCCTCATCTTTGAAACCACTGGATTGCACCCTTCCTCGCTGTCATATGTCTACTTTCGCACAAATGAATCTCTGCATTGGAAACACACACACAGACAAGATCAACCAGAAATCTCATGGCGAACACAATGAATATGAAATGGGCACCACCAATACTTTGTTATTTAGATATTTTGCGCCTCTTTAAGCACTGAATTTAAGCAGATAGTCGACAAGAAGCAACCTGTAAAACATTAACGAAATGTTACCATTTCCTTTTCTCTTTACAACATGCCTACTTCGAAAAGTTGCGTGTGATCTTTTTTATTGAGTTCATAACTGGTGCAAAATCACACCTAAATTTGTGAGTGCGGCCAAGCGTATTCGTCGCCTACAACTAGGCCTCGCACATGCTAAATCAAAACTCTCTGCTCCGTCGGCAGGAAAGAAATTACAGCAACGTTGCATCTTGCGAATGATTTGTTTGAAAGTTCTACATGAAACTAGTAGTAATAACAAAGTCGTTGCTTGATGAGATCAATAAAACGAAACCCCTTTGATAATTACGAGTGTTAAGCAATGTAGCAATAATTCAGGATATTCGGATCTGAATACTGACGCGTGCAGTACACGTTAATATAGAAGGCGTTTTGGGCGTTATTTGTTCTTATGTGCTATTAATGTCTCAGTGCTTAACGTGTAGTGTGTGATGATTTGGCTACCATTTATCGGCATACATTAGAGCCGCTAATTTTACTTTGCGAATATAGTTTTCATAAAAAAAACACTGCGCTACGCAGTGTTAATCAACGCAGAACAGGGAAATAGGTTTCGCAAGAACGAGCCAGGTTAGGGCTCAGCTAATGAAGGAATGCTAAGTTTATCTAGATTTACTTCTATATTATCGACATCTCTTCAGTTCGAAATGAGCTGCTTTATTTTATTTTTACTGCCTTCACCTAAAGAAGTGCCTAATGCGCCATCTGGAAGTGAGTCCTCGGTTCATTTGGCTGCATGATTTGCACATACGAATAAGCTAGTTGGATAATTGGAGACTTTTCTCTCTGCTTTTGAAGCTGAGCTAAAGGGCGCTAATGGAACTCGTGATGGGTTGGTGAGGTAGTCAAGTTAGCTGAGTAGGTCACCGACAAACCTACGTGAAGTATTTGCTTTTTTGGGGATACGTAAAGGAAATATTGCTTGTTTCAGATACGTCATGGGTTCTAGGGAACAACGAGAGAGCCGTCTTGCATATGTTCGTTTGAGAGAACCTTGACTTGTGTCACAGCAAGAAATAAAGTCCGTGAAATGTAGAACGCGTGACAGAATGAAGATCTTCGCGACATCGAATAAGCATGCAAACTAATACGTCGACAGCATACTTGTGCTGAATAGCAAACAGTTGAATAATTTTTGAAAAGCAATATTCCTAAATAAAGCTGCATGGCTACACAAAACGGTGCATCTTCTTGAGTGCGTTTAAGCAATACGCACAGGTGAGCTAGTTGGCATTGTTTTAGCATTGATATTTGGCCTGGTATCTAAAAAAACAGTACGACGACAGGGAGAAGAAAGTGCTAACTCACAACCTAAAGCTTTAGTGTATCAAAAGAAAAAAAATACATACCTCAACCTGATCCTCACTTTTTAGGGTGCAGATAATGTTAACAAAATATCGTCCTTCCACTTTGCAAAGGCTGCAGAGGATTAGGTTCCAAAATATATGGCTCCCAAGCAGTGTCACATAATATAATCATTCCTTTCAGCGCGGGTGAGTTCAATTGTACTCATCAACTTCGGAGGTACATTACGCACAGCGCTTTTATTTAAATGGTTTAAAACTCAGTGTCCACATTCCTGAAGACTTCCTGAGTCGACAGCCAGTGGTCACTTACCCTCATTGTGCTGCGTATTCTTTCAGAAAAGCGCTTTCCTCGAGACAGTACCACATTCGACGATCAGACATGTCACATTTCAGTACCAATGACGAAAGTATATTTTTTTCCCTCGAATCAAATAGAAAAAAAAAACAAGTTGTGGATGCATTTTGCGCCTACTATTTGAGTCTGTTTTGAAGAATTGAGGCTGATTGCTGAAAAGATTCATTTTTGATTACGTGCTAATTAACACTATTTATTGTAACTCATACAAAACAACAGTGTTTTTCAATATCTTCTAATGTAATACTAAGTGCTTTGGAAACATGCCATCTGAATTGGATAAAGTTTGAAACAGTGTATTTTAATTCGCCCGTGAAAAGGTTATTATAACTAACAGCCTACATTGATTGATTTTGATAGAGATCAATTGGATGGAAGCATCATGTACATAAGAACAACACAATCTACATCTAGAGAGAAGTTCGGCGTGCGAGCACGGGCATAAGAGAAAAGATCCAGACAACGCAAACGTTCGGTGTCCCTGTTGTCTTGATTTATTCTCACGTGTCGCAGCTTGCCCGCCTGGCTTCCAATATAATAAATAATTACTAAATAGCTCGACCTTCTGTCATTCAAAACATTGAATTGTAAACCAAAGTTTCCTACAACCTAACAACAAGTTCTAAAAGAGGCAATGCCGGCAACATACCATTATGCAGCGAGAGAGAATCGAGAAAAAGGCAGGGAGGTCAACCAGAATTGTATTTGCTACCCTGCACTAATGAGAGGGGGAAGGGAAAGGAGCAGGAAAGCGAAGAGAAAAGCAGATGCTGAAAAAAAAAGAGCTGGCTGTGCTATAGACTTTTAAATAGGCAACTATTACGCAAAAAGTTCATCAAGACCCTGACTGAATTTCTGTGCGAAGATAGATGGTGTCGGCTTTGCAGCCCTGACTGATGTCACAAGAGTCTGTCGTTAAGGTGGGCTAATGTAGCAGCTAGTGGCAGTCTGTGCGCGCTGTAGCGAGGGCAGTGATGCAGAACTTACTCTTTTGTTTATTCGCTACCGCAATGATCCCTAAGGAGCACTGTACTATTACGCAGTTCCTCTACTGAAGTCCGGTATGAATTGAGGTGTTTCAGGATCCTCCATTTGAGGTATGATTTTAGCACCCCCGCTACAGCGAGAATACAGAAAGAATGCTCGCCAAATTTATGATTCACATCTTGTGGTTACAGCCGAGCAGCCTAACCATTATACGCCGCCATAGTAGCTCGCAATTCGTCTTACGTTTCCTTTGTAACTGCTTTATATATTGAAAATGTGGCTTATGGGAAACTAGATCCTGTATTATCAGGTGACCGTTTGGTAACAGCCCGAGCAAGAGAGCTCTCTAACGTTGTTGAGAAATAGAAAAGTGAGAATACGATCAAGTTAGTATGTGTGCAGTTACCAAAAGTGATCATACATTACGCGTCAAAAGCGCTTGCGCATGTGATCTCTTACGAATTCCGCTAATGCACTTCGAAGAGCAAAAACGCTTGCCCACCTAACTCTGATGACTCGATTTTGTGCCTCAGAGAGACAGCGGGTGTAGAAGGGTTTTAATGCGTTTTAAATAAATAATTTGAGTTTTACCGACTTGGGTGCGTAGTAATGAAAGTATCGCAAGAAAGATACAACCATTACGGTTCGGCAGTGAGTAAATTTTCTCTGTGAAAAAGAAATCACTGGCGCACGTGTCATGCGAACAATGGAATTAAATTATGCTAAATGTGCTCCCGCGTTCGATGCCCGTTGTGGATTCGTGTTGTTAGCTCATGTCTTGGTATTATTTTTTTCTCCCCACATTGAGCACCGCAGACGAGACGCCTGCGGCTTCCTCTTTCAACCGCTGCGCACGTATTAAGCCTCAAGTTGTAGGCAAAGGCCTTAATGAAGTTTCTGCTCGGTTAATCCTGATTAGGGACTCTTAACCACCAAAACAGGACCAGCTGCTTTGGTGGTTAAGCATGCAACCTATGCCGTTCCTACGTCACTCTCTTCTTCACTTATTCTACAGACACCGTAAAACTGCGGAACTTGTAAGACAGCGCTGTCACCGATACCGAATATAGGTAACAGTATTAAATTGAAAAAAGAATAATGAAAGAACAAACCGATGCCTAAAACGTGGGAGGGAGCTACAGCATAGCCTTTTAGACTTTGTTCTTCAAAATAGAGGTAAGGTTGCGATATGACGGTGCAGAACTGTCAGATTCTACAAGACGTCAGGAACATACGTATGAGTTATGATACCCTGCGCATGGAATACGCTCTAGAGATATAGACGCTAGTCAAATATGGTTGACAGCAAAATGAAACCTCACTGCTGCCTTTGGAACTATTGCTTCACGCGGCTGTTCTCTCAACGCTAAAACTGTGGTCCAGGAGTCATGGCACCAGCAATTCGCCAGTGTTTCATAGCTCTTATGCAATCGCTGAAGGATATTATTAATAATATCTTCGGTTTACGTCCCAAAAATCACGATATGATCAAAAGGGACAACGTCAAGGAGCGCTGCGGAGATTTCGACTAGCTGGCGTTCTTTAACGCCCACTGCACATCATACAATACAAGGCTTTGTACCATTTCGCCTCCACCGAAGTGCGATCCCCTCCCGGCCGGAATCGAGCCCACGACATTTGGGTCAGCAGCCAAGCCCCCTAGCCTCTGATCGACCGTGGCCGACAAAGTTGGGTGCCGCTAATTTATTAACACCCGGCCCCGCCGTGGTGGTCTAGTGCATGGCTGAGGTACTCTGCTGCTGACCCGCAGGTCGCGCGATGGAATCCCGGCTGCGGCGGCTCCACTTTCAATTGAGGCGTAACGCTGTAGGCCCGTGTACTCAGATTTGGGTGCATGCTATATAAGGAACATCAGGTGGTCAAAATTACCGGAGTCCTCCACTACGGCATCTCTCATAGTCATTTGGTGGTTTTCAGACGTTAGACCACACATATCAATCAATCAATCAAGCAAGCAATCAATCAATTAATTATTCAATTAATCAGTCAATCAATAAATCAATTTATCAACCCCTGAAAAAAAAACAAAAATACATACGCATTCTACGCACGAAAAGCTCATAACAGAAGGAAACGCGGTTACGCCCCCAGGCCATGTTCTATAAACATTCAGCAACGTTCACTGCGAATGCCGCATGTCATGGCAACCGGTTCATAAAAAGTTCATTTGCGGCCAGCACCGGTTCCTTGCGAACATGAATACTAACATTCTACTAGTATTTCGGTTGGAGGAAGGGGGGGGGGGGGGGAGGGCTTGATTTACACTAAACGGCTCTGTGCCTTTCTTGCGAAAATTACAAATAAAAACTCTTCAGCAAAGACTAAAGAGACGCGGACCTCCTATATCCATCATTTGAGAGCGTAACACGACCGGCTTCTTGTCGTGGCGGTAAACGATCTTTTCAGTACTGATTCTCGTCACGAAAAATATTGTGTTGCGAATTTTCTTTATTCAAAACATTTGGGACTGAGTGTCATTATTCGTATATATAAAAACCCAGGAAATACACAGCAGGAAATTATAACTGCCCACACCAGCCATTTCCATTCGCTGATCCAAAGCGTATGTTGTGTGGTACACTGTAGGCCTCGAAGTAAGCCACATACCCGTAGATGACGCCACTGCTAATCACTATAGACCTAACACACCAAGAATGACAGGGTGCCTTTGACAAGGATAGGTCCTCCTATCGAAACTTAGCTCAGCCTGTCTGAGGCACTTTCACTCTTCACCCTGATTACCTGACTACGTGTATCTATCTGTCGGCTCCCACCTTGATACTGAACGAGGAGGATTAGAGAGAGAAACAGAGCAAAGGCAGGACTGCAAATTTGGTGAGCTAGTACAAACTCATTATTATACAACCTTGCTGATGAAAAGAATTAGAAAGACAGAAGTTAGGGTGTTTTCAGTTTTTTCCTCGTGCCATTTTCAAGAGAAGGTAAAAAGTGACGAAAATAATTATTCAAGTTGGAAGTTGATAATTAGTTCGGAGGGAAGGCATACGAATTGGTCAGTAAAAAGGGCCCATGTATAGCTAATGTAAATTATAAAAAAAACGGATTAGACACATGGCAAAGTAGAATTTTACACCCACCTCTGAAGCTACAAGTAAAAAAAAAAGGCACTAAAGGCTTGCAGTTAACCCAATTGATCACTTTTATTCTTTCGGGAGACAAGTCTACCTCTGTAGTTACTGGTGCAATCTGCACACGCTCTATATACAACTGCACAAAGCATATAGAAAAAGGAGACATGAAATTCTTCTTGATGAGATGCATTTTACTTAACATTATCCAGACTATTGAGCTACAGAGCGAACTATTTATATGCTGTGTGAAAAGTGTTTTAGCAAATAGTGCAATAAAATTACAATCTAGGAATATTTCTCGTAAGCTCGGGAATCATCGAGGGTTAATTTAGGGAGCAGTCATTGCATTCGGTTGGCATCACTATCGCGTACACGGGGATGTCAGTGCAATTCGCTACGGCGACTCAGCGTGAACACCCAAGAAATAAAGGCAGCCGTGGTGAGAGCTCGCAAGACAGCAGCGTGAACTCACCGCCAACAGCCTGCGACTTGAGCCCGCTAAGCAGAGGATAGGCACCATGTGTATGTATATTTGTCTCCGAACAAGCTGCTCTAAGTTCATTCACCTTTTGATTTATCTTTTATAACGAGACATGAAAGTGATGGTAACAATAAATATTCTTAGGGAGTGTGCATATCGTTGACATCGCAATAAAACTACACGTTAGCTAAATTATCCAATATAGTCACACAATTACATAGCAAAGCAAGACGGACACGACTGGTAGACGTTTGCTATAAGCCGTCACATAAGCAACTCGTTTACTGACATATAGGGAGGCTGAAGGGTAATTGTCTGTAAGGCACGGCGTTCATATAGGTGAACGCGACTTCTTTTTGCGAGTTCCTCAGACCAGTGGGTGAGAGAAACGGCAAGATACGTTGCGCATACCTCCAAGTAAATTTTCCGCATATTTAACGGGGCTTGATTTAGCTCCACCAGGCTGCGTTTGACTGCAGGTGGATGCTTTGTGGAAGGCACTACGATGTCCGACGGGTCACTCCACGAGACGCGTTCTATAGTGCCAACTTTATATATATATATATAATTTTTCTTTGCACAACATAATACAGCCATAAATGAACTGCGAGTGCATTTTGAGTGAGCTTAGAATTTTTTTTTCTTTTGGTGTAGAAATTTAACAGGAATGGCGGCAGGCAGACCAATTATTTAAATAAACACTAATTAACGTTCATTGTCGAGCTGACAAAAACAGCAATTCCTTAGTTTTCTTTATTGAAGTGTAACATTGAGTGCTTGAGATTTATGCTAGGCAAACTTTAGACATTTGCAAACAGGGAATCGTAATTCGCAGCCGAAGGAAATAACAACATTTACTACCTCAGTTGTATTGACGTAAAAGGGAAAAGGCCGCGAGAAGCACTATATTTGGCCTCGAAGTAGTGCTACTGCAGTTCCTAAGGTTTTAGTTGCTTTTTTTAGAGTCTATTACTCGAGTTAATTGCAGTTTTCATTACAGCTCGTGCCATCATTTTTGTTTCAGCTATGATTACAATGGTGAGAATTGCTCTCTTCAAACTAACATCCCCAGGCTAGCGCAGGCGCAGTTAGAAAATAATTTTTCAACGAGACATTACTGCCCCCATTTTCTGTGTGCTACAGTTCAAACTGCATTTTTACTATACCCTAAACTGCAAATAAACTCGAGTGAAAGTGATTATTGTGGAACAAGCTGATTTGTTAGTATCCGGTATGCGGTCTGCTACCATTGTATAAGGTAGTTTCAGGCTTTACCTCCCTTGCAGCAATATTTATCTGCCAGTTTCAAACACTAAATACTTATTGCTCAGTGAGGGAAATTGAATGTCAGAGATGGCTCTTGGAGTCACTGACCCTCAGGCAACTCATTATTGACACGTTGCTAATTGCGGAACAGCTGCACGTGGCGCGCGCCAAATACTTCCTCAACCCAGATATTTTACAGCGGCAGCGTACTCGTTGGTACTAAGCGGAGTCCTCGGTGGCAAGAGAAAGTAGATAATGTGCTGTAAGGGCAAATGACGTGTGCACGTGGACGACCTCAGCCCATTAAGGAGAAATGCCAGCCCCTTAAACGCAAATTACAAACCTACGCCCGACATACAATTAATTCTCCTCGTCTAGCGAGATCGTCAGCGCACCGAGGAAGTTAATTAACCACACAGATAATAAGTGCAGTGATGCAAAGCAGTTCATTTCTTGGGCAAAGGCATGAGTATTCTTTGTGGCCTTTTTTCATGGTTCAAATGTGTTGTACTCATCAAAGAGGCCTGCGGCTCCATTGTCATCACACAGTTTCTAAACAGGGCATAGCCAGCGAATTCATCAACCCTTAGTTCTCTTTCTTAAATTCGACATCGCAAGTCTCAACAGCACGCCTGCTGGAGAGATGCGATAGATATCGGCTGAGAATCTCAACTGTGCCACGTGGCATCGTCTTAAACTAAAGAAGAGACAGTGGCGAAGTCCTCCAGAGGCACAACGCTGATATGCTCACAATAACTTTACGCCAAAAAGAATTATAATAATGAGAATGGTATGCCAATAGCTCTGAACGTTAAGGAGCGCAAAAGCTTCGCTGCTTAATGAGGCGTTCGTGCGGAGCTGAATGAGTGCATAGGGGAGGCCACTCAGTAGCACGTGGCACTAGAACATGTCCACGTGTCTTTGCGCGGTTTCAGTTTATTCCGATATGTTTATGTCATAATAAACAGCTTTAACGACTCGATATACTTGAAAAAAAAAGATGCTGTTTATTTTTCTAATCTGAGTATCCTTACCTATGTTTCTCTTATTCTCTGATTGGTACCCGCAGGTCGCGGGTTCGAATCCCGGCTGCGGCGGCTGCATTTCCAATGGAGGCGGAAATGTTGTAGGCCCGTGTGTTCAGATTTGGGTGCACGTTAAAGAACCCCAGGTGGTCGAAATTTCCGGAGCCCTCCACTACGGCGTCTCTCATAATCATACGGTGGTTTTGGGACGTTAAACCCCACATATCAATCAATCATATTCTCTGATTGGTCATAAGAAAAATTGCACGTCGTATATAGTATCTAAATAGGACGTAAAGTATCATTGAATAAATAAATACAAACTGGAAATAATAAACAGTTTTCCTATGTCATAGGCACGAACTACAAAAGAACTGCGTCTCTTAAAAACACCTGCTCATCGTTACTTCAACACTAAAACCTGGAGCGAAGAATGTGCCCTCCACCACATCTAAAAGTAACCAAAGATGAAAGCGTGATCTCCAGACGGCTGCAAAGCAACACGTACATACATGGAATACTAATGCACCACCTCTACCCAACGACACATGGCTACATGTGCCCACCCTGTAGCGTACCAGACACCCTGGCACACTTGCTCCTGGAATGTCAGTGCTATGCAAACCACGACATGCAAATGGAGCGGGACGAAGCACCAAGAACGAACGACGACCATCTAATCGAGACTTGGGAGGCCAAGCTTGTCCTCGAAGACGTGGAAGACCAGTGACAATTCGTTACCAGAGCCAAGAAGACAGTCGAAGCCAGAGGGTTCCTGGACAAGAGAACCCTCCCACATTAGCGTGATACCGGGCATCGCTGGGAACACTGTTTCGAAATAAACGTTTATTTTTCTCTCTCTGTTTCTCTCGTTGTTGTTATTTTTGAAAACAGATTCCCGATTGATAACATGACTTCGTGCATGTCATCTCTTTTCTTTGTTTTGCTGTAGATCATTGCGGTGAAGCCGGCATGCGTACCAACAAGCTTGGTCATTTTTTCTGCTAGAGACAATATTTGCTGGCGCAACCGTTGAGAACGTGTTCAAGCTGGCCAGTGTCACATTTTGTAATGAAAAGATCGAGAACGTGGTAGACGATAACCTTACAACGCGTTTCCTTCTTCCAACGGTGCTTCACAACGCAAACTTAGGCCTTTTCTGCAAAGCACTAATACTTCCAACATCTGCCGTAGCAACTTCATATATTATATTTGTTGCTATAAATATAACTAACAGAAACACATGTTGCGTGTTGCGTCAGCCGTTTTAGTGTTACCTTTCATCTATTCTTGCTTAGCGTCGTTTTCACAGATATGAAATTCAGACACGCCAAACGTGCGCCTTTCGTGTTTCATTTATTTATAATTATTTTTTGCGGAGTGAATGTTCTCGACAATAAAAAATAATCCAGCACACTGCAACTTGGGATGCATATATTGCGGGAAAAGTTGCCTTATAAAGGTTGAATGCAACCTAGCGGTCATCAAACCATGTGAACTTGACCAATTATGGTAAACACACTTCTACTTGCACGGGAAAGCGTTTCGTGTAATAGCTACCTGTCATGATGAGGGAATTGCTTTACTGTGGGGCCCAATCGGCAAAATGCAATACTGAGGCAGCCATTGTGCATTCTTGCATCGTAATCTACTTGAAACAGTCGTAGTGGTATTCCATTTTATGTTCCTCTCCGTCGTTTGCGCACCTCGTTTTTCTTTATTTAGGAGAAAGCTTCAGTTGCTTCTTCCAACGGAAAACTTGACCACCAGTGACGACTGACCCACAGCTTTAGTGTCAAGTGATGCGAAGAATCATAATCACGAGGAGACATCACCATATGACGTCGTCATAACCGTCATATATTGCAAAACTGTGTGACGTCATTGCGACATCACGAATTATGGAGTGACAGCATGTGGCGCAATGCCTTTGTGATGCCCTCTCTTGTGCCGCGAACAAAACGGGAGAAAGAACGACTTCAACGAGAATTCACACATATTCAGGAAGAGATACTCACCCCTACTGGCCGCAATCTCCTCTCAGGCTTCGGATATTCCGTCTCACCAATTGAGATTGAAACTCGCCCCACGCCCTTATCGCCTGCGATACGGAAAATACCAACTGTTCATCTCTTACAATGTAACATGCACCCCCAGCATGATAAGGGCCGGCGTGAAACGCGCGTACGATACCTCAGCCGCATGCTCGAAGACATCCCGGAATCGCATACTCTTTACACGGACACAGCCCGAAATCGTGAAGACCGCACCTCGGTAGTGTTAGATAGCACTGATTCCCTGCAGGACTCGGCTGCAATGTGTCGGACACATGCCACTCACGGCGAAATGCTTGGAGTCACTCTAGCGATACGATACGTTATCCGTGTTCACAGTGAGGTCTACATATTGACAGACTCGCAACAGGCATGTCTGGCCTTCCTATTCCAGGAGCGGCCCACCAAATTCTCAATCAAATTCCACTGAGTCAAACAGTACTTTTCGCGTCCACTTACTCTGGACTCCTGTTCATGCCTCTCTGCCGGGCAATGAACGCGCACACGCTGTTGCCCGCGAAATTTTCCTCCGAATGGCCCGGCAAGGCGAGGCGACAATTTCGGAGTGGGGGATATTCTTCTCACTTACAATGAAATTCTTTGTCACTACAGGAACATCCGTCGCACTCATAACGCCCCACAGCCATCTTTCTCGTGAAAGAAGTCAGTAGCGTTACACCAGCTACAGACTAAAACATTTCCCAATCTAGTATCACTTCATACATTCTACCTGCAGTGCTATGCAGACCGTTACCCCGGCTGTGGAAACTCACCCATGACCTTCCATGTCTCGATCAAGTGCACTGCGAACATCTTTCCTCTCTTACCTGCTTTCCTTCACCCTATACGTAACGAGGAGCTGTGAGATGATGCTCTCAGCGATGGACCTCCCGAGGTCCTCCGAGCTCAGATACAACGGGCCCGACTCGTCGCTGGAGTAATCCTAGGAACCCCGTGGAAGGGGTTCCTCCCACGCCTTCCTTCTCCATAGTTTTGTCAATAAAGACGTCTCTCTCTCT
Organism: Rhipicephalus microplus; assembly: GCF_043290135.1. NCBI lineage: Eukaryota > Metazoa > Arthropoda > Arachnida > Ixodida > Ixodidae > Rhipicephalus > Rhipicephalus microplus. Next base: position 104,880,258 of record NC_134702.1, on the reverse strand, counting down.
CTTTCTCTCTCTCTCTCTCTCTCAGAAAGAGATTGATGATGTGTGGGCAAAGTACAGGGATAGTTAGGTAACCATGAATTCATTCGCATCCACACTTATGTATCCACTATAACATAAAGGTCGATAATGTCTACGCTGAAATAACCGACTAGTATAAAGGGTCTGTGCTTTTATGTGTTTCATGCTACTCCATTACAATTACGATTAATATTAGTAAATTAGGGAATCTTTTTTCGGACTTCATATATAGTACTTCACCCGAGTGTTCGCGAGCGTTTCTTGCGCTACAACTGTGCACTTCGAAGCACGAATGGAGACCGAATAGACATTTTAGAGGCTTCGTGTTTCCTTCCTCTTTACACATCTACAGAGAAGTGAAAGACGCTACCTTTCACATTCGGTAGCCAAACAAGCCAAAGCTTAGTCAACCTGCCTTCTCTCTCCATATTTCTCTCTCTTTATCTCTCTTAGGTGAGCTTACAAGGTACCCTGTCAGTTTCTGCCTATCATCTTAAACAGGTGCAATCCTTTAGCGATGAGTAACTGACGCTGAACTACTGCTAGTTTTCCTCGCTAGTCGTCAACCAGTATTCTCACGCATTGTCAGTCAGTTAATGAACTTCATTCTTAAATTGTCCTGAGGAGCCAATGCTTCATGTAAACCCTGCTACATTGAGCACTCATCTTTCTGCGTCGAGCTGTGATTGCTTTTAGCAATATGAATCCACAGCTGAATGTTTTTGTTTATTGCGACACAACGTTTTCTGCAATTCTTCTTTTTCATTTACCTTGGCTCATTCTGGGAACTCAAACTTGGCTGGAACTCAAAATTGAGCGCATGTTGGTATGTGCCAAATAAAACACCAAACAATATCATTTCTATAAGAGCTATATAGCTTCCTCTTTTTTTTTCACGTGCGAACGTTGCACTTGAAAAGATATAGCAGCAGCATTTTGCAATGTGATGCAGTGGTAGTGGTGAAAAACAATCATTAATATGTTACAGTGAAAGGTATGAATAGGGTGAGTCTGAAGAGCCTGCCTTTCGCAAACACTCGGAGGGATTCTAAGTGCGGTATCCCTGTGGCTGCCGTGGCGGCTGGGGCTCGAGCCACCAATGCCTGTTGGGCTTGGAGGTCGGAGCAGCGGAGCAGGACAATAGCGGGGGGGAGGGGGGATTTGTCATCTGGCTTTTGTTTTTGTGCTTTCATCAATTTACCATCATTCGGGCAGGTGAGATTGCAAGTGCGCATTTCTTAGCCTTGTTCTGCAGTTTAATTTTTATGACTTATATTAGAGTGGCAATCTGAGTGTGTTGGTAATTACCTGAAGTTTGTGTGTGTCCGTTCCTATTAGGCATCCCTCCGGGTCGCACATCCCTCATGGCAAAAGTGTTTCTGACACTTTTTTTGCGATACGCATTAAAGGAGTCTCGCATTTTTTTATTTTATAGTTATCTGGTAATTTCAACTAAACTCCATTTTTAGAAAGGAGATAAGATTGACTGACGTCAGTATTTTATGTTTTTTCAGAGCATGTATAATTAATAACGCCAACCTTGAACGTTAATAGCCGTGTGTATCATTTAGTCTGTGGCTAGTGAAAGGCTTCTAGCTAACGGTGTTGGTTAGGTTATATCACGCAGTCATCTCCCTCACGTTTGGAGCTTCGACCGTACGAGGTAATACAATATTTATTTGTGTGACAATGATTTTATTGGTGACCACAGCGAAAACTGATAGTTAGTAGGAACCAAACTTATTTGGTAGGCAATAGCAAGACACTTTGAGTTACGGGAGAGATATTTGCGCAGTTAATTTCAGAACTTCACAAGTACACACAATCCGGCAATGTGTGAAGTAATTTATTTCTGCTATGGCACTTTACTTGCTAGTCTACCAGCTAGTCAACCAGTGTTCAATAACTTGCAAGCACGTATAATACACGAAGCCGGCTTCAAGGCAGCAGGTACTAAAATGCGAGCATAGAGGTATCAATCAGCCCTGTGTTCTCTGTTGCCCATACCGAGACGAGTAAGGACTCGTATCAAATCACACTACTACAATCAGAAAATTGCAGCTGTTATTCTTTTCATAGCGAACCGCTATTGAAGGTTAGGAGCGAATTTGGGAAGGCGGTCATGTGGCTTGTGCTTTGAAACAACAGTGTTTCATAGCGGAAAAAAGAATCTCTGAAGGACACAAAAAAATGAGCGCGAGGAGACGTTACTTCGCCACGCCCTCTCGGAAGTAGCCCCAACAAAGTTTCCTTCAGTGGAAAGTGTGAAGCCAAGATCTTTCGAATTGTTGGTGGCACACTTTCAACTTTCGCGTGTTCTCGTTCTGGAACTTTCTCTGCCAATTGCGCGGCTCATCAACAGTATGCGAAGAGATGCAGAAAGGTTGGCTGGTTTATAGTATACGGAATAGATGAAAAATTTGCGGGGGGGGGGGGGGGATTAGACTGACACGTAGAGTTGAAAAAGTTCTCAGGCAGAATAAGAACGGTGATGTGCGTGGTAAGGGTTCATTAGAGCCGGATCAGATAAAACATGGAGCAAATGTAACAAAGCGTAAGTAAATAAAAACCCTTGTTCAATCACCACGATTATTCGTAACAAAAGGTGCCATTTGGTATTGCCCGATGCCCTTGTTTCTAGAGGATGGATGGTGTAGGAAGTTCCGTATGATTGACGCATGGCTAACGCAGATAAATTGCATTTTTGGTGCCTTTTGTTTGAATTTCCACGTAATTTTGCACAGAATGCGCCATGAAAACAAAGTTTCTTGCTGAATACTATTGACGTTGAACACTAAAATTATTTGTAGGCTGATCCATTTCTGTCTAGCCAAATAATATCGAACATGCTGTTTCTTTAGTTGGTACTCTCAAACAACAGAAAACAGCAGGCTTTCGAGACACCTGAATTTCTGTTTAAGAGGAAAAATGTATGAAGTAGTATCTCGAAATTCATTTTACAAGGGGATGAGAAATCCTAAGAAAACCATTCTCCAACTGATTGTTAAACTTTGCTTTTAGTGTAACCATTCTCTAACTGAACGTTATACATTTTTTATAACGTAATGAACTAGCTGAAGCCAAACTAAGTGCATTTTCGGAAGAAGGAATCTACATTGAAGTACAAATTGAAATGAAGCAATCACAGCTAAGATGCGTCAGCCTGGTTATTGCTTTATTTGAGGGTTCATGACGTAGTCAGATCAGATGTTTAGTAAGTGTTAGGATGAGTACTGTGATAACCATGAACTGAAAACCTATTTTGCATCATACGATCAACTTTTTGTGGACGCAGATGTCTGCGAGTGAGAGTAATGCGATAGCATCAGCAAGATGGGGGTTTGTGTACTACGGCAGCATACCATATTGGTGATGATAGCGGCCATACTACGACCGTATGAAGGTGATGAAATGGCGGCCAATCACTGAGACATTGAACTAGGATTACTTACGGAATAGATTGATTCATATGTAGGGTTTAACGTCCCAAAACCATCATATGATTATGAGAGATGCAACTAAAATCGATTATCAAGAAGCTCAGCGTTAAAGTTGCTCCTTGGGAAGACTGTTTCAACTTTCAACTGCATCATGAGCTTATGTTTATTGTCGGCACTCCAGCACTTGCAATTCAAAAAAAAAAGATATTGGTCACCCTAGGGCTCTACTTATCACATGCCTATATTTTCAAATTTTTAGAGCTGCTCATTTACCTTTCCTCATAAATGAGCGCTCTAGAAACAGACGCGCAGTAACGTGTCAGTACAAAGCTTGTAGAACAACATATTACTGAAAGTATGCTAAACAAAATAAAGTGTGTTAAAAAGCAGCGGACGTGACTCAAGTGGCTTCGCCAGAGGCGGTGTCCACCGGCATCTGTGAACGAAACTGTCAGTAAAGTATAAAGGAGCCTCGCGCTTCAATTATTACTTCGTTCACCGTACGCTCGGGAAACGTGTACTATATGTATTCTCGTTAAAATATAAAAAGTTGGGGCTAGCAGGCCTCATTAGCATTGCTCTAGTTTCGCACATTCGTTGACCTCAGCTCAGCATCTTTTACTTTATTCCGTGCTGTTGAAGCGCTGAATTCGATGCTTTCTTTTTGTGTGTGTGTGCGTATGCTGAATGCCATATAAAAGGAATCAATCTCTGGCCAACGCAGCGCTATAACGTACCATTTTAGAAAAAAAAACACAAGGAACAAGTCATGGTTTCGGTTCAAGGCTGACGCAATGAGTGTGATTGCAACACATCAGGCTGTTATCTAAGTAAGTCCAGGATATTTAGGAACCATACAAAATGTAAAGAACATGGCTGATTTAGCTTGAATTGACAGTAATGCAGTAACCGCAATATCTGACAGGAGGCGAAGTCCAAGTTCAACATCAAGAAACGCCACAATCCAAAGGTTTTCACGTAGAAGTACATCGACGTTGGTCTCGAGTAACTATTATCAGCCCATTTTGTAGCACATTGGACGGAAGTTGTGCAGCAAAAAGTCCATGACGTCCATCTCCGAAGTTTCTGGTGAGATTTACACTGTTGCGGTGACGAGGCCGTGTGATCCTTTAACGGCGCAAGCGTCACCACAACTGGGACAGTGAGTTGAGTTTGTCCAAGGTAAAGTGGCGGTGCGCATTTTCATGAGATGCAAATGCACAGGCCTGGCAGGACCAGCAACTTCTCGAATATTCCTGGACTTGCTGCCAGGAAAATTTTCTACTGCTTCAGAGCTAAAAGTAGAGCCACAGACGTTTTTAAATGCCCGTTTCATCCAACTGTATGTTCTTCAGGCAAACCACCCTTCCATTGGTGAAGCCACCGGACACGTCGATGTTTAGGAAAAGAGCTTGTATGACTTGTTCAAACAAAGTACGTGCTTTGCTCAAATGGTGTATATGCATAGCTCATCTTTAGTGAGATGGTCACAAGAGCGGCAAGGCCGAGTTAGTTAATGATGTGCGCTGAGGGGCGAGATGTCGCTGGTTCGCAGACCTGGTGGGGGACTTGAATATATTTTTCTTCTAATTTATCTTTCTGTGTGACATATATATATATATATATATATATATATATATATATATATATATATATATATATATATATATATATATATATATATATATATATATATATATATATATATATATATATATCCGAAACATGATGGAGAAAGCAATAATTAGGTAAGAATGTCCATATAATTTTTACCGCAACATAAAATAGAAAAAAATGGTCGTAAAATAAAATCCTAGCACATCGATTGGCGATTCGCTACATGACTTTCTCGCTCAACTAGTAACGTTACTTCCGTTTACTGCAGAGCTTTCACTAGAACTAAGCACGCCCTCTCATTTCATGCATCAGCAAGAGTCTACTAATGCGCACAAACTGGAAAGCTGCTTTAGCAACGGGAATAATGACTACGTCATAAGTGCAACAAAACATCGAGTTTTGTATTAGGTCGTTCAATGCATCACTGCAATAGTCGACGAAGAAGGAATGTCGCTGAGGCCAGCAACTTTTTGCTTTCCTCATAAAGAAATCTCCTGTGACTGAAGCGTTGATTCCACATCCTTTCCTGATTTGGCAACTTATAATCACTACAGGACCCCCATCTTTATCCTAATATACTGTTTTTTTAATAAGTGCTTCGAAGGCTCTTAGGCATGGTCTACGTTTTCGATATATAGCTGAACTACGACACTGACGCCAGAATTTCTGCGAAACGACCTCTTTAACGCTATCGCGTTATTATTAGGCATAACTGCGGCGCAACATCAATAAGAATTAGGTGGTGTGCTCCTTTACTACATAATGCATCAATACGTAATTGTTACAACTACTGAAGGAAGAATCTGTTTAATCTAAGCGGAATCTGATAGGCAGCTTGGAACTGCATCACGTCTAAATATAACACGTAAAAAAGGTACTAGCTGTTCTTATAGGTTTGTAGTCTGGTCGTTTGAACCACGTCTTCAGCTTCACCGTTACACCACACGTGCCCCACTCATAAAACCTTTTGCCGCCCATCCAGGGCTGCACAGTAACGTTATTTTCTTACAGGCCAGAACATGTGCCATGATGAAATTCTGAAGAAAAAAAAGCAGGAGTTTGCTTTCAGGGACTCCCCTGCTGACGTCACATCATAACGCCTTGCAGTTTACCCTGCCAAGGCTACTGGTGGGACGTCATGGCTCCGTCCGGCTTACTTTGCTAAGGCTGCAGCCATGGCGTCATGAAGCCATGCCTGAAGATTATCTGGCCTACATGGTCAGCGGGGTAGAGGGAACCTTTCGTGATCTGCAACTTATGTATGTGTTTGCGCATTGGCTGACTGATGTAATTCAGGTTACAATGTTGCTGGACCATCTACAATATTGTTTGTCTCTAGAAAAGTTGGTGACTTTTTACCTTGTGATCGCCCTACTATGCCCACCAGTTCAGACCTCTCAACCTATCGTTACGCGTTGTTTCGGGCGTTTCCTAACAGATACATCTACTGGATTTACGTTTGGGTAATTGCGCTTCAACAGCGAACATATAGAAACACATGAACGTTCCTCCGATATGTGTTTTGCCGCTTGGCCTGTTAGCCTTACTAAAAGCAAATTTGCTAGGCAGGGCCTCAAAAATTTTGCTGGTGTGCAAGCCACTGTTCAAGCTGATAGACCATGAAGTATGTTTGCTAGTCACATGCTCTAAAGGGTACGAAGAGGTCGATGGCAGGTACAGCCAGTTTTGTTTACGGCAGCTGGCTCCCCGCCGTCGTCCGCATAACCGATTCGCACCAGACAGGAGACGCATTCTTTGAGATAGAACAAAAGTTTCTTCACATGATGTAATGAGATGGAACTGTACAGTGATTCAGCAGATATCCAGATCATAATCAGCTGAGATTCAGCTATGTACAGAGATTCCGCTCCTATTTACAAAATGACTTCGGCTTTTATATCCTGTTTTTCTCTTCACGTCGGTTCGAAGAGGGCGGTGACCACTGTTGCCAAGAATCAGGTGACGTGAAGTGTCAGTGGCCCACCCACCAGAAAGGCTGCGGAAATTCGGCCACTTGTGAGAAGAAGAAGAACGTGGGTGAGAATACTCGCTGGTCCTAATTCTAGGCCGGGTCGCGTCACCGAAGCCTCATTTTGCTCCAT